>NC_048226.1:70363709-70401397 GCF_002007445.2 Ailuropoda melanoleuca
TTCTAGATTACTGCAGTAGCGGGCAGCTGGCCTCCTTGATTCCAGTCTCTCTCCACTGTCTGGAATGTCCACGTCATGACAGGAAGATGAGTCCTCCCCAAACACGGCTTTCTTCCTCACTGCATCAGATCCAAACACCTCTGCCCGGCTTTCAAGTGCTCCATCGAATGGGCTCACTTAACTACCTGGGCTTGGTTCTCACCACATACCTTATCCTCCAGGCAGGCAGGTGTCCTTCGTGCCCCGTAAGTGCCAGGCTCATGCCCACTTTGGTGTCACTGCTCAGGATGACCCTCTACCGGCCGTGCTCTTCCTCACTCCTTCACCTTTCCAGCCTGGTGAGGGCAACACTGACCGCTGTTCGCTCCACAACCTAAGCATCTGTAGTCAACACCACACAAAGTAGCGCTCGGTGATTCGTGGCTCGTTCCAAGTGCCCAGGCTTTCTCTCCCCAGAGAGGCTATTCATTTATTCAGGAACAAAATCGATTACCTTGCCCAGCTACTTCTATTAACCTGGGAAGAAGAAAGATCTCCAGGGAGCTTTGGCATTTTGGTTTTTGCTCTCATTTACCTATATTATTCTCCTGGAGTGTGGGAAATATAACGATAATTTGTGATCAATTCTTATAATTTGTCCTTCAATTCATTTTTAATTATTAAATGATATATTTTATTTAAAGTGAAATATAAGGCAGGTTCAAGTTTTATAACCTCTTGGCAAACAAGAACATCACCATCTCTACAAACTGTAGTGAATACTTTTTTTTCATCAGAGATTTTTAACAGTTCTAAAAACAAGCAGAAGGGAGTTTCTATTTATAAAGAGCCCACTGCATGTCAGGCATTGAACTGGGTGCTTTTAAAAAGCCTCACTACTATCCTGAGATAGGTGCAAAGACATTTTTTTCCTTAAAAATTGTTTTTTATTTTAAAATTGTGCTTTAAAAAAGTATTTGGATATGAAGTTGAAGAAATGCACTTTAAAGTCTAATGGAAATTAAAAGTACTTCAATTGCCACATTTGACTTTACAAAGAAAATAATGAAACATTGTTTTAGAAAGTTGCTTACTGGAATAAAGATGTGAAATTTCACAAGCAGTTTTAGGAAAAATCTAAAACATGAATAAATTAAGATATAGAAAAAAATAAGTACTCGTTACCTTCAAACACATCTTGTCATATCATCAAGCAAAAATCAAAGTGTTTATAAATTTCATGTACTGAAAGGTTTAGGAAGAGAAAAACATATCAAATTATGGGGCTATAGAAAGCATAACTGAGGAACATGCAGGTAATATTTCCTTTCCATCAAAGTTCCCTTAGAACTCCCTACACCTGCCTAGCCCTCAGCTCCCCACACCGTGCATTCCAACTTGCTTAAAGATAAAATTATCAATCCTTTTTCATTTTAAAAGAATATATTCTTGGGGTGCCTGGGTGGCTCGGTCCGTTGAGCAACTGACTCTTGATTTCAGCTCAGGCCATGATCTCAGGGTCCACAGATGGGATCCTCTGAGGGTGGAGCCTGCTTAAGATTCTTTCTCTCCTCCCTCTGCCCCTCCCCTACTTGCACTCTCTCCCTCGCTCTAGGATAAATAAAATCTTAAGGAAATAAAATAAAAGGACATATTCTTTCTTAGAGAGTCTCTTCCCGATTTCCCTAATGATCCCACAGTTTGTTTGATCGCCCCTAAGATTCTAAACCCCTACAGTGGACTTGTTCCCCACCATTGGGTATCTTTCTCCCAGTAACCCCACCCACCCACTTTCAGAGCTGGTGGGCTAGGTAGGAGTGCGTGACCAAGGGCAAAGCCAATCACCACTCTGTATTCTCAGGGACAATATGATTGGTTCAGGGACATCACATGACCCCAGTCAGTAACTCTCAGGACCTCTGTAAGAGTCTGTCTCTTTACCAGTAGATTTGAGTCCGAGCACTGCACAGTGGGTCTGTGGCAGTGGTCTGAGCAGTGCAAGGGAAGACCCTTTCTGAGGATGGAGCCCACACAGAAGAATGGGCTTGAGAGAAGGAGGGGAGCCAAGGGGTTCCTGGCACCATGTGAGCCGTGAACCCAGCCTCACCCCAAACCAATACAGTCCCTTGTTTCTGCTTAGAGTTTTGTTTTGGTAGATGTTAATGGGTTTATTACTTGCCCCCCAAACAGTCCTAACTGACACCGAGAGTAAACCTCAAGCCTTACCCTCAGCTGCACTCCTGTAAGTTCTGTAGCACCTGGGCGTCGATTCACAAAAAATTCTCTCATTTGAGCTTAAGTTGGAATCCATCCTGGAGTGCAGACACAGCAGGACAAACTGGTGGGGGCTCGCAGCATATCTGCATCAGGGCCTGGGGAGCCCCCTGAAAATAACTTTCCCTAACCAAAGAGGAGCCAGCCCCAGCAGGCCTTACCCAGTAAGAAGAGCCAAGCCTAGGGGTCAGAGGAAGGAACAGTTTTAAAGACAATCAGTGCTTGTCCCTAAGACCCATCTGCTGTCCTCGACCTGACCCCAGGGAGAGGACACGGGCCATAAGCAAAAATTCAGAAACCTACTTTTCAAAAAATTATCTAAGACACAGGATACAAGCAACACTACGTGGGGACCCCTCTAAAATCACAGCATAACACGAAGTGGGGAGCGAGGTTTTCTTCCCTACTTTATAGCTCTGCCTATTCAGAATATCCTGGCTCTAGAGCAGGGTTTCTCCACCTCAGCGCTACTGACTTTTGGGGACAGATCATTCTTTGCTGTGGGGGACTGTCCTGAGCATTGTGGGGCGTTTGGCAGCACCCCTGATCTCTACCCACTAGATACCAATATCACCCACCCCCCTGTGCTGACAACCCAAAATGTCTCCACACCTTGTCCAATGTCCCCTAGGGAGCACAATGGCCCAGCTGAAAACAACCACTTTGGAATATTAGTGGCTGTGGCACTGAGAGGGGACTTGAGTGCAGACTGGAAGTAGCAATGGAGCTCAGCCACAGAAACAGATGTGCCTGGAAGATAGGCCAGGGCCCTGGGAGGGTGGGGGAGAAACAGTGAGGAAGGAGGCGGTTTCCAAAGCAGAAAGTCAAAAGACAGAAAGCAAAGACAGAAGCCCACAGGAGCAGGACAGCAGCTGGCCAGTCTCACTGGTGAGCCGCACCCTGGGGACCCCTGAACTACTGTGACAAACTGCAAAAGAGCTAGGGCCCCAAGGAACAAGTGGGCAAGAAACAGTGGAAGAGGCTCTTTGCTTTTCAGAGGAACCGATTTATCTCCAGAGGCCAGCGAGACCTGAGGCTGTGTGGATTGAATTCGGACAAAGCCCCTAACTTTGAGCCTTATCAAAGAGCTTAGCTCACCATTGCCCACCACTATTTCTCTCTGTCATGACTAAATTTCCCCCTGGCCACAGGGGGATACACTCCAGACTCCACTCCTGGGGCTGGGGCCTTCGGGTATGTGCACTGGGAGACCCAGAAAGCCGGAAGTTGTCTTCTGGGCAAATTCAATCAAGAGTGTTCAGGATAGCAGGGAGATGAGCTTGGGTGAACAGGAGACACTGAGGCAGATGGAAAATAATCCCTGTGGGCAGCAGAAGCAGAGTTTGGTGACGAGAAACAAAGCCCTTTGGAATTTTCAGAAGGAACCAGATTCTTTTATTCACCACGGTTTCTTGGTCTCTTATGTTGGCTGCCGAGGTGCTACAGTGTAATGAGAACTGACTTTGCCACCAGTCAGAAGTGGGGTCCAATCCCTTCACTATCCCCTATTTGTTAAATGAGCTTAGGCAAGTCACTTCTCAAAGTCTCAGTTTCCTCATCTAATAAAGTAGCAAGAGCAGGCCTGACACTTAGTAGTGCCTTACCACACACTAGCTGACCTTCCATAAAGGGAAACAGGAAGTGCCTACTGGACATTGGCTCAGTGGACAGTGAACATGGGTGCTGTTACTCGGTGGCCTCTGGGGCAGGCCCTGAGGACTATAGATGGTTGAGGCTTGGCCCCCTGGGCTGAAGGGGCTTCACATCTCATTCTTCANAAGAATGAGTCATAAGAAGGTCTCCCGTTTTTATCCAGCCCTCTGTAAAGGGAGGGCACAAATGTCACAACAGAGTAGAACAGCCGCTGTCCATGGCTTCACCATTCCCTAGGTGGAACAGCCTCGAAACTTCTAAATCTTTGTGCTCTGATTCTGTACTCAGCAGGCAACCTTCGGCACGATTTGTTCTTTTATAGCTCATCAGCTTTCTGGAAAAGCCAGGATTCTAGACCTCGGCCCAGCCCTGGTTACTGCACGTGGATCAGTTCACTCAATCTCTGCTGGCCTCTTGTCTCAGTCCTTCTAGTTAGCCACTGTGAGCACTCTCCTTTTTATTCTTGTGCTTATCCTGAAGTTTTCATCTACGTGCTTCATTTATCAAGATCTAACGTTCATCAGTACCTTTCCTGTTCCTATATTAGCTTCCTTGCTTCCTAGAGAAAAAGACACCTGTGCTTGAGAACAACACACGGGGCTGTGCCTCAGGCCTCAGAGTTATGTGACCCCAAGAAACCGTGGCCAGAGACACCTCTGTGTGATCTGGGGGGATCGGAGGGACAAACTGCAAAAGGATTCAGTCCCCTGCCACACCTCAGATTCCTGCTAGTCTGTTCTCTTTGGTTACTAAGTGTGGGTTCATTTTCTAGGGCCTCTTAACAGAGTACCACGGCCTAGAGGCGGGGGGTTACAGCAACAGGAATTTGTTCCTTCCCAGTTGTGGAGACTGGATGTCTGAGATCATGGTGTCGGCAGGGTTGGTTCCTTCCATGGGCTGGGAGGGAGCACTTGTTCTGTGCCTTTCTCCTAGTTCTGATGGTTTGCTGGCAATTTTTAGGGTGTTTCAGTTTGTGACAGCATCACCCCAGTCTCTGCCTTCATGTTGTTTCTCCCTGTGTGCTTGCATCTGTGTCCACATCGCCCTTTTTTATAAAGGACACCAGTTGTCTTGGATTAGGGCCCACCCTAATTAAGTTAGTTAACCTCATCAGCAACAGTCTCCAAATAAAGTCACATTCTGATGTCTTGGGGATTAGGACCGCAGCATTTGAATTTTAGGAGACACAATCCATTATACTAATATAGTAAGTATACTATTAAGTATAATAAGTTTACTAACACTTTCTAATGCATTTATAAAAAAAAATTACAGTGTATCTGAGAGGTACTTTTGAACCTGAGGGTTTGACCTCAATGGTACTAATAAAACATTATAATTCATTTTTTCCAGCTTTACTGAGATATAATTGACATACACCATGGTGTAAGTTTAAGGTATAAAACATGATTTGATATACACATATATTGCAAAATGATTACCATAGTAGGATTAGTGAACACCTCCATCATCTCATGTAGTTACCTTTTTCTGTGTGGTGAGGACTTTTATGATCTTCTCTCTTAGCAACTTTCAAGTATTCAAGACAGTATCGTTGAGTATATCACCAAGCTGTCCAGTAGATCCTCAGAACTCATCTTATAACTGGAAGTTTGACCACATTCACGCCCACTCCCCATTTCTGGGATTTCTGGGTTTTGTTTTGTTTTGTCTTTGGTTTCTTTTAGATCCCACATAAATGAGATCATACAGTATTTGTCTTTCTCTAATTTATTTAACATAATGCTCTCAGGATTCATCCATGTTATTGAAAATGCTAGGTTTTCTTTCTTTTTGTGGCTAATATTTCATTGTGTATATATGTACCATATTTTCTTTACCCATTCATCCGTCAGTGGACACTCCAGTTGCTTCCATGTCTTGGCCCTTCTAAATAATGCTGCAATGAGCAAGGTGCAGATATCTCTTCAAGATAGTAATTTCCTTTCCTTCAGATCCATACCCGGAAGTGGAGTTGCTGGATCATATGGTAGTTCTAGTTTTAATTTTTTAAGGAACCTTCATACTGTTTTCCACAGTGACTGCACCAATTTACATTCCTACCAAGAGTGCAGGAGGGTTCCCTTTTCTCCACATCCTCGCCAGCACTTGTTATCTCGTCTTTCTGATACTAGCCATCCTAAAAGGTGCGAAGGGATATCTCGCTGTGGTTGAGATTTGCATTTCCCTGGTGATGAGTGATGGTGAGCACCCCTTCATGTACGTGTTGACCATCTGTGTATCTTCTTTGGAAAGATGTCTATTTAGGTCCTTTGCCCATTTTTAAAAATTTGGTTGTTTTGGTTTGTTTACTATTGAATTGTATGGATTCCTCATTATTTTGAGTATTAGCCCCTTATCAGATACATGATCTGCAAATATTTTCTCCCACTCCACAGTGTATGTTTTCATTGTACTGATGTTTTCCTTTGCTGTGCAGAAGGCTGTTAGTATGATGTAGTCTCATCATGCTTTTTTTTTTTTTAAGATTTTATTTATTTAACAGAGAGACAGCCAGCGAGAGAGGGAACACAGGCAGGGGGAGTGGGAGAGGAAGAAGCAGGCTCCCAGCAGAGGAGCCCGATGTGGGGCTTGATCCCAGGACCCCGGGATCACTCCCTGAGCCGAAGGCAGATGCTTAATGACTGAGCCACCCAGGTGCCCCTTTATTTTTGGTTTTATTGCTTGTGCTTTAGGTGCCAAATCCAAAATATCATTGCCAAGACCCATGTCAAGGAGTTTCTTTCCTGTGTTTTCTTGCAGGAGTTTCATAGTTTCAGGTCTTACACTGAAGCCTTTAATCCATTTCAAGTTAACTCTTGTGAGTGGTGTAAGATAGGGGTCCAGTTTCATTCTTTAGCATGTGAGTATGCAGTTTTACCAACACCATCTATTGAAGACTATCTTTTCCCCTAACACAGATCATATTTTATGCCAACATCTCCCCACTCAGCTGGCCTGCACTAGTGTCTCATAGGGAGCTGACCATCCAAAGCCAGGTGTGCACCGTACCCCTTGCTGGGGCATTTCCTTGTAGACATCTCACCTCCAGGGAGTGGTTAGGTTTTGCAGTTCCTTATGTACCATTTATTCTTACTGAGGGCTCTGTTTGATTAGGTGTACCTGGCTTAAATTTGTGTTTCTGTGGCCTTCCCAAATCTACGTGGCAAACAGTGTCTTTCTTAGAAATGGTTGAATAATGGGATATCTCAATCCCTGAGTTTTCATGTTCACTAGAACTGGAACAGAAACCCATCCCTCATCTCTATAGGGAGGAGAGCAGACAGGGACAGTTTAAACATCACTCCCTGACTGCGTCATTCAATTGGCTGCAAAACACCTTTCTGCAATTCTAAGAACTCTGCAGGTTGTGAGATCATTTTAAAAAAATTTTTAAAGATATTTTATTTATTTATTTGTCAGAGAAAGAACACACAAGCAGAGGGAGTGGCAGGCAGAGGGAGAGGGAGAAGCAGGCTCCCTGCTGAGCAAGGAGCCTGATGCGGGACTTGATCCCAGGACCCCGGAACCATGACCTGAGCGGAAGGCAGATGCTTAATCTAATGCGCCACCTGGGTGTCCTGTGAGATCATTTTATTTGNCTGAGCAAGGAGCCTGATGCGGGACTTGATCCCAGGACCCCGGAACCATGACCTGAGCGGAAGGCAGATGCTAATCTAATGCGCCACCTGGGTGTCCTGTGAGATCATTTTATTTGTTTTTATTTTTATTTTAAAAAAGATTTTATTTAATCATTTGAGAGAGAGAGACAGAGCACAAGCAGGGGGAGAGGCAGAGGGAAAAGGAGAAGCAGACTCCCCGCTGAGCAAGGAGCCTGATGCGGGGTTCAATCCCAGGACCTGGGGATCATGACCGGAGCCGAAGGCAGACACTTAACCATCTGAGCCACCCAGGCTCCCCCTACCCCTGCGAGATCTTTTTAATAACAGCTTTTAAGAGGGGGAAAGCACTGAGTAGATTAAATATGCACATCAATTTAAAAATATACCATAATTTCAGAAACAAAAATGTATTGTTTGGAATTCAAGGTATATGCTATTTTGGAGTTTCTTCTAAGTGCTGGTGCTAGGAGTTAGAATTCAGAAAAAAGCAGACACGCTTCCTACCCGCATAGGGCTTTATCCTCTTACACTGGAGACAAACATTAGCCAAGTCAGTAAGATAGTCACAAATGTGCTAACGGCTTTGAACTTGAAATACAAAGCACTATGGGAGTGACCATCACGGGAACCTTGCATTCACTAATTCATCTCCTTTCCCATGTAGTACATGCTTACAGAATGGGGCCCACTTTCCATGTCTTGTTGTTGTTGTTGTTGTTGTTGTTGTTGTTGTTGTTGTTGTTGTTGTATGAGACCTCTTCTGTTGCCAGGGTCTTGCATTAGTCCTCACTGGAGCCCACACGCCCTGTTCTGTACTTGCACACAATTTAAATGTTTGTTGAAAGGGACTGAAGAATGAGATGTGAAGCCCCTTCAGCCCAGGGGGCCAAGCCTCAACCATCTATAGTCCTCAGGGCCTGCCCCAGAGGCCACCGAGTAACAGCACCCATGTTCACTGTCCACTGAGCCAATGTCCAGTAGGCACTTCCTGTTTCCCTTTATGGAAGGTCAGCTAGTGTGTGGTAAGGCACTACTAAGTGTCAGGCCTGCTCTTGCTACTTTATTAGATGAGGAAACTGAGACTTTGAGAAGTGACTTGCCTAAGCTCATTTAACAAATAGGGGATAGTGAAGGGATTGGACCCCACTTCTGACTGGTGGCAAAGTCAGTTCTCATTACACTGTAGCACCTCGGCAGCCAACATAAGAGACCAAGAAACCGTGGTGAATAAAAGAATCTGGTTCCTTCTGAAAATTCCAAAGGGCTTTGTTTCTCGTCACCAAACTCTGCTTCTGCTGCCCACAGGGATTATTTTCCATCTGCCTCAGTGTCTCCTGTTCACCCAAGCTCATCTCCCTGCTATCCTGAACACTCTTGATTGAATTTGCCCAGAAGACAACTTCCGGCTTTCTGGGTCTCCCAGTGCACATACCCGAAGGCCCCAGCCCCAGGAGTGGAGTCTGGAGTGTATCCCCCTGTGGCCAGGGGGAAATTTAGTCATGACAGAGAGAAATAGTGGTGGGTAATGGTGAGCTAAGCTCTTTGATAAGGCTCAAAGTTAGGGGCTTTGTCCGAATTCAATCCACACAGCCTCAGGTCTCGCTGGCCTCTGGAGATAAATCGGTTCCTCTGAAAAGCAAAGAGCCTCTTCCACTGTTTCTTGCCCACTTGTTCCTTGGGGCCCTAGCTCTTTTGCAGTTTGTCACAGTAGTTCAGGGGTCCCCAGGGTGCGGCTCACCAGTGAGACTGGCCAGCTGCTGTCCTGCTCCTGTGGGCTTCTGTCTTTGCTTTCTGTCTTTTGACTTTCTGCTTTGGAAACCGCCTCCTTCCTCACTGTTTCTCCCCCACCCTCCCAGGGCCCTGGCCTATCTTCCAGGCACATCTGTTTCTGTGGCTGAGCTCCATTGCTACTTCCAGTCTGCACTCAAGTCCCCTCTCAGTGCCACAGCCACTAATATTCCAAAGTGGTTGTTTTCAGCTGGGCCATTGTGCTCCCTAGGGGACATTGGACAAGGTGTGGAGACATTTTGGGTTGTCAGCACAGGGGGGTGGGTGATATTGGTATCTAGTGGGTAGAGATCAGGGGTGCTGCCAAACGCCCCACAATGCTCAGGACAGTCCCCCACAGCAAAGAATGATCTGTCCCCAAAAGTCAGTAGCGCTGAGGTGGAGAAACCCTGCTCTAGAGCCAGGATATTCTGAATAGGCAGAGCTATAAAGTAGGGAAGAAAACCTCGCTCCCCACTTCGTGTTATGCTGTGATTTTAGAGGGGTCCCCACGTAGTGTTGCTTGTATCCTGTGTCTTAGATAATTTTTTGAAAAGTAGGTTTCTGAATTTTTGCTTATGGCCCGTGTCCTCTCCCTGGGGTCAGGTCGAGGACAGCAGATGGGTCTTAGGGACAAGCACTGATTGTCTTTAAAACTGTTCCTTCCTCTGACCCCTAGGCTTGGCTCTTCTTACTGGGTAAGGCCTGCTGGGGCTGGCTCCTCTTTGGTTAGGGAAAGTTATTTTCAGGGGGCTCCCCAGGCCCTGATGCAGATATGCTGCGAGCCCCCACCAGTTTGTCCTGCTGTGTCTGCACTCTAGGATGGATTCCAGCTTAAGCTCAAATGAGAGAATTTTTTGTGAATCGACGCCCAGGTGCTACAGAACTTACAGGAGTGCAGCTGAGGGTAAGGCTTGAGGTTTACTCTCGGTGTCAGTTAGGACTGTTTGGGGGGCAAGTAATAAACCCATTAACATCTACCAAAACAAAACTCTAAGCAGAAACAAGGGACTGTATTGGTTTGGGGTGAGGCTGGGTTCACGGCTCACATGGTGCCAGGAACCCCTTGGCTCCCCTCCTTCTCTCAAGCCCATTCTTCTGTGTGGGCTCCATCCTCAGAAAGGGTCTTCCCTTGCACTGCTCAGACCACTGCCACAGACCCACCGTGCAGTGCTCGGACTCAAATCTACTGGTAAAGAGACAGACTCTTACAGAGGTCCTGAGAGTTACTGACTGGGGTCATGTGATGTCCCTGAACCAATCATATTGTCCCTGAGAATACAGAGTGGTGATTGGCTTTGCCCTTGGTCACGCACTCCTACCTAGCCCACCAGCTCTGAAAGTGGGTGGGTGGGGTTACTGGGAGAAAGATACCCAATGGTGGGGAACAAGTCCACTGTAGGGGTTTAGAATCTTAGGGGCGATCAAACAAACTGTGGGATCATTAGGGAAATCGGGAAGAGACTCTCTAAGAAAGAATATGTCCTTTTATTTTATTTCCTTAAGATTTTATTTATCCTAGAGCGAGGGAGAGAGTGCAAGTAGGGGAGGGGCAGAGGGAGGAGAGAAAGAATCTTAAGCAGGCTCCACCCTCAGAGGATCCCATCTGTGGACCCTGAGATCATGGCCTGAGCTGAAATCAAGAGTCAGTCGCTCAACGGACTGAGCCACCCAGGCACCCCAAGAATATATTCTTTTAAAATGAAAAAGGATTGATAATTTTATTTTTAAGCAAGTTGGAATGCATGGTGTGGGGAGCTGAGGGCTAGGCAGGTGTAGGGAGTTCTAAGGGAACTTTGATGGAAAGGAAATATTACCTGCATGTTCCTCAGTTATGCTTTCTATAGCCCCATAATTTGATATGTTTTTCTCTTCCTAAACCTTTCAGTACATGAAATTTATAAACACTTTGATTTTTGCTTGATGATATGACAAGATGTGTTTGACGGTAACGAGTACTTATTTTTTTCTATATCTTAATTTATTCATGTTTTAGATTTTTCCTAAAACTGCTTGTGAAATTTCACATCTTTATTCCAGTAAGCAACTTTCTAAAACAATGTTTCATTATTTTCTTTGTAAAGTCAAATGTGGCAATTGAAGTACTTTTAATTTCCATTAGACTTTAAAGTGCATTTCTTCAACTTCATATCCAAATACTTTTTTAAAGCACAATTTTAAAATAAAAAACAATTTTTAAGGAAAAAAATGTCTTTGCACCTATCTCAGGATAGTAGTGAGGCTTTTTAAAAGCACCCAGTTCAATGCCTGACATGCAGTGGGCTCTTTATAAATAGAAACTCCCTTCTGCTTGTTTTTAGAACTGTTAAAAATCTCTGATGAAAAAAAAGTATTCACTACAGTTTGTAGAGATGGTGATGTTCTTGTTTGCCAAGAGGTTATAAAACTTGAACCTGCCTTATATTTCACTTTAAATAAAATATATCATTTAATAATTAAAAATGAATTGAAGGACAAATTATAAGAATTGATCACAAATTATCGTTATATTTCCCACACTCCAGGAGAATAATATAGGTAAATGAGAGCAAAAACCAAAATGCCAAAGCTCCCTGGAGATCTTTCTTCTTCCCAGGTTAATAGAAGTAGCTGGGCAAGGTAATCGATTTTGTTCCTGAATAAATGAATAGCCTCTCTGGGGAGAGAAAGCCTGGGCACTTGGAACGAGCCACGAATCACCGAGCGCTACTTTGTGTGGTGTTGACTACAGATGCTTAGGTTGTGGAGCGAACAGCGGTCAGTGTTGCCCTCACCAGGCTGGAAAGGTGAAGGAGTGAGGAAGAGCACGGCCGGTAGAGGGTCATCCTGAGCAGTGACACCAAAGTGGGCATGAGCCTGGCACTTACGGGGCACGAAGGACAACTGCCTGCCTGGAGGATAAGGTATGTGGTGAGAACCAAGCCCAGGTAGTTACAGTGAGCCCATTCGATGGAGCACTTGAAAGCCGGGCAGAGGTGTTTGGATCTGATGCAGTGAGGAAGAAAGCCGTGTTTGGGGAGGACTCATCTTCCTGTCATGACGTGGACATTCCAGACAGTGGAGAGAGACTGGAATCAAGGAGGCCAGCTGCCCGCTACTGCAGTAATCTAGAAGTGAGGTGCACTGGACCTTTCCAAGGGAGCATAGAAGGAAGGCAAAGAGCTCTATGGGAAGAGGTGTAAAAGGAAGAAGTGACAGGGCTTAATGTAAGACTCGATTATAGGGAATGAAGGGGAGGGGAAAGGAAATAATGCACATGTTTTTAAGGCCTGAGGCTAGAAAATTGGTGGCATGACTGACCTAGATGAGAGAGTCAAGAAGAGCCAGATTAAAGGTAATAAGTTCAATTTGGACATATTGAGTCTAAAGTGACTTGAGGGACTTCCAAGTGGGAAAAGGTAGACTGCGGCTGGTTCTGCAAGACTGTTTCATCTCTGTCTGCATCTCTTCCTCTCTTCCCCCCATCTCTTCAACACAGCCTCTTCCCCATCCTGTTGCTCGAGTTGAGGTCCTCATCACCTCTGGCCTCCAGATAGTGTAGCAGTCCTGACCAATTTTCCTTCCTCCAGTCTCATCCTCTTTAATCCATCATCTTACACATCTCTCAACTTTTTATCTTGTTTTCATTATGCCCATAATGTCATTTTCCAGATTACTAAAGTAAAGGATTTAGATTACTTTCTAGTAACTCACCGGTGTTGACCCGTTGTTTTCTTCAGTATAATGTCATTCTGAGACGGTCACAAGGATGACTCGATCTATAAGGACTGCATTGATTTCTGACTCTCGCACTAGATGTGAGGACTTGCAGGGCGAAGTATGCCTCTGTGAGTCACCAGAGCCTGGTGACATGTCTGGCACATGCTGGGGCTCAGCAAATACTGGTTGAGATGAGCTGAAAGGAGCAGAGAGCTGGGTACCCAACAGGAGCTACACCGGTAAGGATAGATATGGTTTCTGAGAGAGGAATGTGTTAGAGAGCGGGGCACAAGATTTCTAGTAAGTGGCCATCTTCTCAGTGATGAATGAACCACCAGGTACAGTTTTTTTCCTGAACAGAAACCACAAAGCCATGTGGGTCAGTAGGCCCCATACTGCATCTGTGGTGTCCCTGTGTGAACCTGGGATTCATGAACTTTCCCACAGGGCTAAATACCTTCTCATATATCCCTGAAGTCTGATCCAGATATTTTGAATGGGAAAGCTGAAGAAAAATCAGTTTTGCTATTGTTTTACACTAAAGAAAAACTGCCTTAGAGGAAAACCTCTGGAAAGAATTTTGATTTTTCTCAAGCTTCACATCGCCTGGTTCTAGTACGCTAAAGCAAGCAAAACTGTTTCAAAATGGATTCTGTGCATTTAGGGTGGGATCAGGTCGCACAAACAGGTTATTGACTTTACAAATGATGTTGTCCAAACATCACAGGAAACGCTACCTCCTCCTGTAACTATCAAGAATGGTAATATGATTTAAAGCGAAGCCACCTGCACCTACTCCCAGAGCCTTGCAGGAACTTGTCGGAAGGGGGAAGCTTGAACTTGACTTGTTAGGAGAAGAAAGTCAGCTCAAACCTGCTTTTATCTGGGGAAGGCTGCACAGACAGGAACCAGGGATTTCAGAGCCAGTCACAGCATTGCAGAACCACAAATTCAAGTTGGCGCATTTGGAGTTTTTAAATGTACGCTTCCTACAGAAAACCCACGGCATCTCTGCCTTATGCGGCTGCTAGAGAAGAGATTTTTGGATAGTACCAACTACTTAAATGTTAATAGTGAGCTGTGTAGTGAGTAGGTTCTCAAGCTTAGTCCTGCTCATTCTGGCTGTGTCCTTTCAAAATTGTTACCAAAATCCTTTTCAGCTAGATTGTGGTCACAGGTGATTATCCTAATTAATTTACTATTATTTTTCTCTTTTTTCCTCTTTCTTTCTAACCACTCCATTGCACTTGTCAGATGCGTATTTTGGCAAAAGCCGTCTTTCTGAAGCGGTGTAATCACCAGTCAAAGCCTTCTGAGAGTGGTTTCCAATTTGGCGAGTGCAGCTGGGAAGATCATCATCTCAAAAATGCATTCAGGCGGCGAAGGGAAGCTCTCGAAGGAGGCAGATCCCCACAGGCAAGGTTCTTCTTACTGGACTCCCTGCCTCCAGGCTTGAGCCCTTCACACAGATCCCCCACACCGTCCCAAGGCTGCTGTTGCCCACAGGACACCATCCGAACTCCCTAACGAGGTACTGATGGCTACCCACGATTTGCCCTCTGCCTCTCTTTGACCCGCTTTCTGCTTGGCCACCAGCACTACCCTTTGGACATCTCTCTTCCCCACCTCCCAGATATCACTGCCAAAGGGCAAAGACAGAGAATATCTCCTTCACTGCTGTGTCTCCAACCCTAGGACAGAGCCTGGCTCACCGAAAAGGTGCAGGAAATACGTGTGGCTGCCTGACCCACTCCCGCATGGTGTTTTTCTCCGGCTCTGTCCGTTCCTATTCAGCCCAACTTGTCTGTCCTTCAAAGAAGGTGAGGCACAGCCAGGACTTGTGAATAGTATGTTTTTATCTCCATCATGTGTGTACCACATCAGCCCTTTGATAACACACAGTGAACACACCCCTGTTCTGCAGTTTGGGGCTCCCCCTTCAGCTCAACCTTCTGTCCTCTTGACCTACCTCCGGGGCGCCTTCGCTCTGGGTCTTGGACCCTTTAGCGGTTGCTACACTCTGACCAGATCTGGGACAAAGTTGTCCATGTGACAAGTGGCTCTTTGATGATACTCCCTTGCCCCTATGACTTTTCTGCATTCTTTTTCATCCACCCAGTGCCCTCCCTCGCTCTCCAGAAAGGATCTGAAATCAGCCTTCGCACCTCGCTGTGCCTGAGGGTGGGAAGTGGTGAAATGGCCCAGCTGTGTGCCAGGCTCACCTATTCTGTTCTTTGATCACCACTCTGTGATGCAAGTATCAGAATTCTTATTTTCTATCCGAGGAAATGAGGCTTAGTGAGGCTGTCGTGGGGCAATGACAGAGACAGGAGCTGGGGGCAAGATGTCTTTGGAGTCACACAGAGCTGAGTATTGAGTCCTGGCTCCACCATTGGCTGTTTGCTCCTCTCCGAGTGAGTGATTTGGCTTCTCTGAGGCAGTGAATAAAACGGGAGTCGTCATAGTAAAGAGTTGGACAAACAATAAATGTTATTATTTTGTCACTTGAAGAAAGTCGCACAGCTTGTAAGGGGCAGAGCTGAGCTTGAACGCAGGCCTGCCTGGCTCCAAAGGCAGTGGCCGCCCCACTGTGGCACAGTCCTCCTGCGCCCATAGCCGCTAGGCCACCAGCAATACGTGTTGACTGAACATAAATTTAAGTCATTCACCTGGCAGACTCTTAGGGCCCCAAGAGGTTCAGTGTCAAAACAGAGTCAGGTTCAGGGCACCTGGGTGGCTCCATCAGTGAAGCGTCTGCCTTCAGCTCAGGTCATGATCCCAGGGTCCTGGGATCAAGTCCCGCATCGGGCTCCCTGCCCAGTCTGCTTCTCTCTCTGCCTCTGTCCCTCCTCCCTACTTGTGCTCTCTCTCTCAAATAAATATATAAAATCTTAAAAAAAAAAAAAGTCAGGTTCAGAGATATGAAATGAAGAAAAAAAAATAATTCAAATCTTGTGTCTCACAAAGAAAAGTATCACAAGGGAAGGAGTTTGTTTTTTCAGCTTTACCTCGGTAAAGCTGACAAAATTGTAAGATATTTAAAGTGTTTGGGGCGCCTGGTGGCTCAGTCGGCTAGGCATCTGCCTTCAGCTCAGGTCATGATCTTAGGGTCCTGGGTCGAGCCCCATGTCAGGCTCCCTGCTCAGCGGGGAGTCTGCTTCTCCCTCTGCTTCTGCTCCCTCCCCACCCCCTCGTGCTCTCTCTCTCAAATAAATAAATAAAATCTTTAAAAAAAAGATATTTAAAGTGATCAATGTGATTTGAAACCCATTATGAAATGATCCCACTATTGAATTAATTAGCACATTCATCACTTGACGTATTTACCTTTTGTGGTGTGTGAGAGAGAACTCAAGTTCTGCTGTCTCAGCAAATTTCAATAATACAGTACGGTGTTATCAACTACAGTCACCGCGTCTAATGTTAGCTCCTCAGACCACTCATCGCACGGCTGAAAGGTTGTGTCCTTTACCAACTCTTCCCATTTCTCCCACTCCCCGCCCCTGGCAGCCACTTTTCTAACCTGAGTTCAGCTTATTCTTTTATTTCCTTTTCTTTATTTCTCTCTGTCCTGCTTCCCCCCACCCCAGATTCCACATAGACATGATACCAAGCAGTATTAGTCTTTCTCTGTCTGATTTATCTCATTTAGCGTAATGCCTCTAAGTGCATCCATGTCGTCACAAATGGCAGGATTTTGGAAGGAGTTTACTTTTGATACCCAACAAAACCTCTTCGAAATCCTCTGACTCTCAGACTTTTTTTTTTTTTAACCAGGCAGTGGCTTCTCTCTCCCCAAATCGCCCTTCTTTCTCTTTCTGCCCCGTACCACTTCTCTGCTTCCAGTTCCTTCTCCACTTAAACCCTAGTAAATAAATCAACTGATGTCTCTCTTTTCTTTGACCTCCTTTCCACTGTGTTGGTTTTTTTGGAGGAGGGTTTGTTTTCTTTTGTTTTGTTTTTTTTTTTTAACATGGATTCTTAAACCCAGAAGCAGCCATGAGGTCATTCTAGCAAACAGAATCCTTCCTGCTCTGAAGTGAATGGGAGAAGTGGACAGAGGTGAATTTAAGTTAGCATGTCCCTCTCCTGGAATTAACTAAATTTTAAAACTTAGTGCTAATTGTGATGTAAAGGATACTCTTCCCTGGGTAAGGAATTTCAAGCATCAGCAGAAAGGATGGAACATTTTAGAGGCTGGAGGGTCCTTCCTTTTCTACACAAAGTTGTCCCTGGAGAGCTTCCATCCTGGAATCAAAGGCCCAAGGGTCAGGCCACAAGCATGTTTCCAGAGCTCCATCATTAAAGCTCCCCTTTCTAGCAGCAGTGCAGCCATCTGTAGGGAGAGGAAGAGAAAGCCCAGTGTGACTCACCTCTTGCCTGTACCGTCGCCAGCCCCCAGGAGGCATCGCCCAGCCTTGTCACCAACACATCTTGTTCCTTGGCTCCGGCTCCGGCTCCGGGTGACCTTACTGAGCTGGGATTGTTGGGGAAGTGCTTTCACCAGAGGGCTGTGATGTTCACAATGAGAGGCCATCCCTTCTTTTAGCAGCACAAACCTCCACAGTGAAAATGGAGTCTGGGGAGACTTAGGGTACTGTCTGTGTCTTTACATTTAGCCCTGAATCCTGGAAAGACGCCAGCCTTGACTGGGGGCCCTTAGGAGCCACAGCAACCTGAAAAGGATGTGGGGAGAGTGATCTGTGTCATAGGAAAGGTCTGTCGGAGGCTGATTTCACTGTTTACGTGCACTCTTTCCTTTGCTCCCCAATAATTGCCGAGTAATCAGAACAGCAAGCAGGGTTCACATTTGTACTTGCTTCCTTTGGAATTTCAGCCATTTGGTACATAAGGGAGAAAACACTCCACATACAGAGGTCTGTATGGCAGCTTCTCCTTGCAGGGATGGTACCAGCTCTGGCACCCTCCCCAGGGGTTCAGGACCATTTCAACAAACATTTCTTGAATGCCTAATATATGTCCAGCATGGTAATGAACAAGATAGGCGTGGTCCTTGTCTTCATGGAGCAACCAACCTAGTGGGAACAAAAAATTCCAACCTGGCTAGATGCTCCAAAGAAGTACAAGGTGCTATGGGACAGAACGAGTGTGAGGGAGGAGTCTGGGGAGCCCCCTTGCCCTCCGCCTACAAGGAAGTCATGTTTAGGTTGAGGCACAGAACTCACCAGGCCAAAGGAGGAGCATTCTAGTAGAAGGGATGGCGTGATAAAGGCAGGGAGGTGCCTTCGATGTCAGTAAGGCTGGAACATAGGGAAAGGTCGGAAGAGCATAAACTCGTGAAGCCGGGAGAGGCAAGACTGCTAACGTAGAGCCCTGCAGGGCATGTAGGGATTTGGGACTTTATCCCAAAGACGTGGAGAAGTCAGTGAGGGCCTCAGTCTCCTCTTCTGAAAAAAATAAGGGTATTGTCAGACCTGCTTAAACGGTTCTAGTGTGACAAAGAAGTAGAGTTGGGAGCCAAATTCCAGTGCCATGCTCTCAGCTACCAGTCCTTTCAGGAGTCCTCCTGTCTTTAGATCCTTCGTCCTTAGCATGGGCTGGCACTCAATGGGAGCCCACAAATGAGAGTTTCATTTCATTTCTTCTATTATCTTCACGTCAACAATGCCCAGTGTTTCCTCCTAAACACTGTGGAAGAATCCTCTCCCCTGTGGGACTAACAATGCCTGATTTCAGTCCTGTGAGCGATCATCCCCGGGTTCCAACCAATATCTATAATTAGTTCCATCCACATTCACTCTTAGGACGCCCCAGGGAATTGTCCGAGGGCCCTACAGAGAGTTAGACATCTCCTCCCTTGGTTTGAAAATGGTTGACCTTTCTCTGTAGAATGGACTAATAGCAATGTGTTAATGCCTGTGTGCTGTTCTTGTTCTTGGGGGTCGTTCTATTTGATGACTATTTTTGATAGCGTGTGTGATTAGATATAATCTAATAACTAAAAGATAAATAGCCAGATATTCTAGGCGAAAGGCAAAATATGACAGAGCTCTATTTTTAAAAAATCATTTTTACTTCAGAAGGAGTTTATTTAAAAAGTAGAAATGTTATGGATAAGGCCCCATTAACCACCCTCTGATCTTGGTTCCCTGCCTTTTCCTCAAACATCGTTCAGGTTGTTGGGGATACACATACACACATGTAGACATACACATGTATGTATACATATAAATATACATATGTAAAGATGTATGTGTATACCCATGTGTGTATTGCTGTGGAAAAAAGTATAATAACATATATAACACAGTGTTTTTCCTACATAAAAGCTGTCATTTTTACATATTTATACTCTCCTTGCCTTATTCCACTCATTATTATATACCAGACTTGTATTTGTAGAAATCTTTATACTTTTAAATTGTATAGAATGCTGTAGTATGGGTAAAGCACAGTTTATTTAGTAATTACCCAACTGCTGATTGGCTCTGCTGGCTTCATTTTCCACTGTTTCAGGGGCATAGAGAGCGTCCTCAATAGGCCTCTTTGTGCAGTGGTGAGAGGTTTTCCACAGTAGATGCCGAGGACTGCAATCGCTGACTCATAATGGTGTGCGCATTTTAAACTTGAATAGATTCTGCCAGTTGTCCTCCAAAATTGTTTTATTTGCACTCCTACCAGCGACATAGGAGAGAACCCATGAACCCACACCCTTTCAACATTGAATATTATTGGACTTAACTTTTGCCATTCTGATAGGTAAGAAATGGTATTTTGTTTTTTTAAATTTTGCATGGCTCTATTTTTCAGTACTTTCTAAATAAACTGTGAAGTTTCCAGTTAAGGGACAGAAGCATAAAGAATTCAGGTAGGCAAATGCTTTATATCCACCAATAGCAGCCCAGTGCTAGACAGCATAGGGACTCAGAGATGCTAGGGGATTGATTGATTGCTTTGGGTGATTTTAAAATGTCAGGAATTAAAACAATACAATTGACTTAAATCTCCTAATTCTGATTGAGCCACATAGACTACTTCTATCTAATAAGGATGTATCGCCTGATTTCTAACGTCCAGCTAAGAGGACAATTTAGTGCCAGCCACAGCCCGCCTGGAAAGAGCCTGCTGAAAAAGCTGGTTGTACTAAACTTCAAGTGTCAAGGAGTAAAAACAACAACAAGGAAACAAACTTCCTTAAAGGGCTAACCATCCCCCAAAATGAACCAAGGAATAAAAGAAAACAGAGAGGAAAATTTCATTGGGAGACTCTTCCCTAAAGAAAAATTTCACTAGGTAAAAGAGGCCGAAGGGCAGGCCACGAAGACTAGCATGGGGCCAGGCATCTTTGGAGCAGTATTAGGGTGCAACCCTGGGGTGTTTTTAAATCCCTGATTAGATCTGCCGACTTTGTGGGAAGAAGCCAGGCCACAAGCCAGCACACCTTGTCTGCACACATAAGGAAGTGGGGTAGGAATAAAAGATCAAAGTAAGCCTCCCCATTCAAGCAGAAATGGGGCCATGATGGGCAAGGCCGTGGCCAAGGACGGCACCAGGCCCTGGAGGGGCCTCCTGGGACTCCACCCTAATCCCGGGACTTCCTTCCCAGCCAGTGGTTTGTCCCCCTACGAGAGTGTTCCATGCTAAGGCCACCACTTGTCAGAGATTGCCTGGAATTGCTCAGGTGAACAATTCCCCGGAGACACAATTTCAGCCTGAGTAAGAAGGTGGGATCCGGACTTGGTTGCATGGAAGAGGAAGGGGAAGTTAGATACATGGATGGCGATGATGCACTGTCTTCTAAATGTTCTCTACCTTGCCTCGCCCTCCACCTGTCACAGATAATTTTGTCAACGCCAGTTCAAATTCTTGTCTTCTGTCTCTTCCCTGCCAGTGGGAATTCAACCTTTGCCACCCATTTCCATTATCCTCGCTGGTGCGGAACCAGAAGGTTTAGTGCAGATTGGGAGAGGCAGGAAGAAAGGGAAAGTGGGTGGAGGGAAGGTTTTGCTGAGAGACCTCGATCCTCTTGCACGGTAAGCTCGGGTGTAACCCAGCATCCAGCAGAGAGCCTGGCATGTAATAGGCATGGCACAACTGATTTTCAAATGACTGGCTAATTCAAAGACAGAGGATAAAAGGACAAATAAGTGATCACTTATTATGATGAGGAAGAAGCACGTGAAGGAGGGGAATCAAAGGGAGGGAGGGAAGAGTAAGACTGACAGATTCTAACAGTATCAACACAGAGAAGGAGAGTGAGAGATCTTGATCTTTCCTTTTGGCTGCCTCCCAGTTCATCCGCTTGTTTGTTGTCCTTGGGTGTCTCTTTGGGGGAGAAGAATCCAGGCCTGCCTGAATCCACGGAGGACAGACAGGACTCCCCTTGCTTCTTCTTGGGATCCTTTCAGTTCCAGCTGTTGCTCCCAGCAGTTGTCTTTCTTGCACGCTGCGGGGTACCAGGGGGAAGCCATTTGCACCACCAGTCCCCATGGCCAAGGGCAGATGTGATAGGCTGGCAACTCATCTCAGGGAACAGGGGCCCTCCAATGCCCTCCTAGTCAGGACCCATGGCCTTTGGCAACTGTTAGACTCGAACTGCTGTTATCCCTGTAGACTGTACAAGTCCATCGGTCAGTCTGTCCCCGACCATTGTTGCTCAAAACCAAATGTGCTTCTTTATTTTCTTTAGTCAATACACCATTCCAAGATGTGTGCTGACATTTAAAAAAATCACACCTTTATTGAGCTATAATTCATGTGCTATACAATTGACCTGCTTAAAGTGTATGATTAAATGGTTTTTAGTCTATTTTCAGAGTTGTGCACAATCACTTTTAGAACATTTTCATCACCTTAAAAAGAAATCCTTTGTTAGTAGTCGTTCCTTGTTTCCCCCACAACAACCCCAGCTCCAGGCAGTCATTAATCTAATTTTCTTTCTAGAGATTAACCTATTTCTGCACATTTCATGTAAATGGAATAGGATACTATGTGACCTGTAACTGGCTTCTTTCACTTAGCATAATGTTTTCAAGGTTAATCAATGTTGTAGCATGTGTCAGTACTTAATTTTGTTTATTGCCAAATAATATTCTATTGTATGTGTATACGTATTTTATTTATCAATCTGTCATTGTTGGATGGTGGGGGTGTTTCCACTTTGGGGCTACTATGAATAATGCTGGTACACTTACATACAAGTCTGTGTGTGGACGTGGGTTTTCGTTTCTCTTGGGTATATACCTAGGAGTGGAATTTCTGGGTCATATGGTAACTCTATGTCTAACCTTTGGAGGAGCTGCTAGACTGCTTTCTAAAGTGGCGACACTATTTCACCAGCAGTGAGTGAGGGTTCTGAATTCTCCACATCTTCGCCAGCACTTGTTATTATCTGCCTTTTTCTATTAAAGCCATTCCAGTGGGTGTGAAGCAATATCTCATGGTTTTGATTTATATGTCCCCGATAGCTAGTGATGTTGAACATCTTTTCATGTGCTTATTGGCCATTTACATTCTTTTTTGAAGAAATGTCTGTTCATATCCTTTGCCTATGTTTTCATTTGGTTATTTGTCCCTTATCAGATACAAATTTGCAAAAATGTTCTCCTGTTTTGCGGATTGTCTTTTCACTTTCTTTATGATGTCCTTTGAGACACAAAAGCTTTAAATTTTGGTGATGCCCAGTTTGTCTATTTTTTGCTATTGTTGTTTGTGCTTGTGGGATCATTTTAAAGAAACCATTGCCTAATACAAGGTTATCAAGATTTATGCCTATGTTTTCTTTTAAATATTTTACAGTTTTAACAGTTACATTTAGATTTTTTTATCCATATTGGGTTAACTTTTGTATATGGTGTGAGATAGGGGTACAGTTTCATTCTTTCAAATATATTTATCCAGTTGCCCCACACACTAGTTGAAAAAACTCTCCCCCATCAGCCCCTCCGCTAAAAAAAAAAAAAAAAAAGAAAAAAATTATTTCCCCATTGGCACCCTTGTTCAAAATCAATTGACAATGAATGTTAGGGTTGCTCACCATTTTTAAAGGATTTCCTTATATCAGCTTTATAAAAAGCCACATATCAGCTTCTTACACATAGTGTGTGCTCAAAAATTACTCATCAGATTAAATAAATGACAGATACCTCTCCATATTAGTTCATTTTATTTTTATTTTTTTAAAGATTTTTATTTATTTATTTATTTATTTTTTTATAAAGATTTCATTTATTTTTTTGACAGAGATAGAGACAGCCAGCGAGAGAGGGAACACAAGTGGGGGAATGGGAGAGGAAGAAGCAGGCTCATAGCGGAGGAGCCTGATGTAGGGCTCGATCCCATTACGCCGGGATCACGCCCTGAGCCGAAGGCAGACGCTTAACCGCTGTGCCACCCAGGCGCCCCATATTAGTTCATTTTAAAAGATGAGACAAATTCTAAGTGGCTGGGTAGTTGGAGTTTATTTAACATATACCTCAGTTCAGACAAAATTATTATCAGCCACGTGCTCAAGGCTTGAGGCCANAACCCCATATTAGTTCATTTTAAAAAATGAGACAAATTCTAAGTGGCTGGGTAGTTGGAGTTTATTTAACATATACCTCAGTTCAGACAAAATTATTATCAGCCACGTGCTCAAGGCTTGAGGCCAGACACTGATGGACCAGAGTTTCATCTGATGTGACTTTAGGAGATTCTTCCCAAATAGACTGCTAGTGTCTTACTTTGGTTTTCAGTCATTGAGGGTATGACTTGCATGTGGTTTCAGTGACTTTGGACACTGAGATCACCTTCACCAAAGAAAACCAGGTGCTTGGGTTACAGAGGAGTTGCCCCTTGTCCTGCTCTCCATATGGCTTCCAGCTATCATTTTTCATTTCTGTGTGCTGCCCTCCTCCCAGCTCCATTTCCAAAACAGCAAGAGACTGGCAAGAAGTCATTGGTTACAACTTATCAGCAAGCTTTGGATGCAGCTGTTTCCCATCTTTTGGCAAAGTCAGGGATTTGGCTTGTCTTCTGGATGGAATGAAAATTTTGTGAAGGATGTCAAAAAAAGATATACCCTTGGGGCACACAGATGTCCCTCAATTTACTAGTACAGCGTTCACTGTGGAAAGAAATATAGTTGGGCATTTTGCATGTAACCCTCAAAACTAGCATGAGCATCAGTCTCTATGTCAGGAGCCTGAAAGTGCAGTCTTCAGAATTCCATGTCTCAGAATCACTGGAAGTAGGTGGGGTGGGAACTTGTTAAAATGCATATTCCTGGGCCCCTACTGAAACAGAAGTTCTGGGGATAAGACATAGGTATCTGCATTTTAACGGACACCCCAGTTGGGTCTCATGCCCACTAAAATTTGAGAACTGCCTACTTGGGATTTTTTCTTTGAAGGATATGTGACTACTTGCTAAGGACCACAAGCTTTAGAAACATACAGAACCTGCATTAATCTTCAGTTTCTTCTGCTGAAAAATAAGAGTCACTCTCCCATCTTTCAGGTTTGAGAGGGCTGGCATGGGGTAGAGTTGCAGGTGCAGTTCAGGGTCTAGTAAAATGCAGCTTTCACAACAGTGTCCCCCCGCCTGGGGCACTTGGCACCCAGTAGAGTTGCCAGATAAAATTCAGGAATTTCAGAAAAACAACAGTAATTTTTTAAATACAAGTGTGGCAGCCTCGCTGAGGCCAATTTCCAGGGTGTAGGGCTTGGGAGAACAAGCTCCACGGAGGCATTTGGGACATTGTGCCTGGATAGATAACCTCTGTGCCTCATCCTCTAACCCTCCCGGAAAGTCTGAGAGCCTCCCAGATCATTTAAATGAATTGCTTTCCTACTTTAATTCATTGGAGTCAATTTCTGTTGCTTGTAGCTGAGAACCCTGACCGATGTAGCATCTGTAACTTCCTACTCAACAACTTGCCATCTGTCCTCTGTTCCCACCACTCTGAGCCTTCCCAGAGGTCATCAGGAACCTCCTAATTGCACAGTCTCTCTGGCTTTTCTTGGTTCTGTACATTTTTTTGGTGGAGGAGCGTATAGAGGACACGGGCACCCATGGCGACCCCACAGGGAGAGAGCTAGGGGAACAAAGACCCGACCTCAGTATGCTACTCTAGACCTCTCTGCTTGGTAGCTCGTGGTGCCCGTTGGCAAACCCAAACAGAAGCCAGTGGGTGAGAGGGCCTGTTGATGTGGTTCATTCAGATCAGTGTCCTAGAACATAGAACAGGGTGGGGAGGAGGGGAGAGTGAGTGTGGCAGAACAGAAGGAATATATCCGGCATGCAGGCTATATACACTGTCCTAGGTTTGGTTCTCTGGAAGCAGAGCCTGAGAAGGGGATTATATGCAAGTGACTCCTGGAGACACTACTGGAAAGGTAACTGTGTGCAAGAGAGAATAGGGAAGTAGGATGGGCCAGGGGAAGGAGCTGGGCAGAGATGTGGTTTCAGGATTAGTCTACCCTCAGGCTGATCCAATGGGTTGCTTTGGAGCAAAGGGACAGAAATTGTCCTCAGAGACAAGGGGCCTGGGCTGTGGTACACCCTCCCCCCCCAGCACACTTTTAGTTGATTACTAGCCATGCGGTGTACCTGATGTAACCAGCCAGTCCTTTCCTGGTAAGGGGGCTTCCTTCAGCCAAGGGCAAGCCTTAGGAGAAGAGGGCAGCAAGAGCTATTAGCCACCAACACCCACCGCAGCTAGGGGGTGGGTGCAGGGGCCAGGTAGGTAGACCTGGGTGGACACCAGTAGCATCTGCCAGAAGGACATTTACCACCTTGTTAACAGGAGATCGCTCTGGGTGATGACATAAAAATTCTTCTTCTTCTGTGGTTTTCTATAGCTCTCAAATTTTCTAACATTGAATCTATTATTTTTGGAACTAAAAATACAAGTTAAGTTAAATCCATGCAGCAAAATCACCTGGTTTATTGCAGGCAGAAATAACAGTAAACGACCCCATATTCCTGACCCCTTGCAGTTACCCCTTGAGCTCACTGGGCAGATGATCCCCGCTCTCTGTTAGCTTTTCTGCTTATTTATCAGGCTCAGCGGGCCAGTCCTTTAGCACTTACTTCACTGGCACCAGTTGTATGACTCATAAATCAAGTATGTAACTAATGTGGCTAATGGAGAAGGGCACCATGAGGAGACAAGACAGTGGTATTAGGCCATATAAAAATAAGTACAATATATGTTCCAAACGTGTTGGAACCTTTATATGTGTTGTCTTATTTAATCCTTACAACAGTCTATAAAGTAGGAATTGTTATTCCTTTTTAATTGTTATTCCTATTTAATCAATGAGGAAGTCCCTGGATTGGGGATTAAGAAACCAGCGTTCTAATTTTTTATTAGCCACCAATGAAAACTGAAAACATTGGACCAAATGAATGATTTTCCAATCATGTTCCTAGAAACCCTGGGGCTCAGCAGAGATGCCCAGGGAATGGAGGGGCTGCTGATAATGCAGAAGTGGCCATTTGTACCTTCACCACAGCTGCTCTGCTCTGATCTTTAAGTGTTGGCAGGACTGGCTTCATGGGTGTGCAACATGTGCAGCTGCACGGGTTCTGCTGAGCTCAGAAGGGGCTCTGCACTTAGGATTCAATGTTCTGTAGCATTCTTGAAGTTCTTAATAATTTTATCTTTTATTTTGTGGTTTGTAAGTGAAATCCTATGGAATAATGGAGCATTTGCCGGAGGCTTGGAGTTCTGACTCATGCTTGGTTCCACTTCCTACTGCCTATCTGCCTCCCTGGGATGTGTTGACGCCCGGTGCCCCCAGCCTCCTTTTTCTGCCTTACCTTCCCCCTTCCTGGGTTAACAACTGGGTTGCGTTGGCGGAGAGGGAAGCTGGCCATGGGCACGGGGAGAATTGGGGTCAGATACATGTCTTGGATGACTATAGTAAGACAAGGGGGTGGACATCCCTACCGAGGCTGGAAGCACCATGGTACATTCAGTGGATGGCTCAGTACTGCCTCTTACCTACCTTAACCCACATACCAACTCATGAACAGCATAGAAAATGGTAACACTCTTATGGCCCGCTGTGGTAAACAGTCAAGGTAGTACTGGTTAGCCTTGAGCCCCACTCAGTAATCCCAAGAGCTGAGGGCAGTTCTACCCTAGAGGAACGTAGGTGGAGCTTCTGCCTTGGTCTTGTGTTCCCTTTTCTGTCCCCACCCCATTTGATCCCACTCTTCCCTACAGGACAAGGGGACATACCTGACAAAGTCCCCAGCCCTCCTTCAGGATCAGTTGCTTTTTTTCCCAGCCCATCACAGGCAAATGTGTGGTCTTACTGCATATGACTAATACACAGCTCACACCACTTGGGACTCACTATGTGAGTCTGACAGCCCTGGAACTGGTCTGTCGCCTATTAGAGAAGTTCAGTCACACAAGCTCACTCTCAGGCGTTCCAGTTATGTCAAGTGCCATAGAAATTTCTAAGTGCTTGCACTCAGTTTTTATACTGAAGCCACAGCAGACCAGTAACAACGGTTTGGTCCCTGGATCACACTGAGAAGCTCTGTCCTAGACTCTTCTGTGGGTGCTGTGACACTGGAATTACCAGCCCAAATCATGCCAGGCCTGCTTCCAGGTTTTTCATGGACCTCTTGTCCTGATTCATTCTCCAGGTTAGCACTCCCCTGGGCCACGGGGCAGCTAGAGATGGAGATCGAATGTGTGTGCTGGGTTGTCCGTACACATGCTTTTGAGACCCTTTAGGTGTAAGATGGCGGGGGGATGAGAAGAGAGAAAGGGGAAAGGCTGCCAGGTGATGGAGGAAGGGGGGCCCAAAGATGTGGGGCAAGCTGAGCTGAAAGAATCCATGTCTTGGCACATCTAAAACACATCCACTGTGCCCCTAAGTACTGTAGACAGCCAGTCAGGAAACTCCAGACCCACCATTTTCTACTTTCAATGTTTTGAATTCTGATTCTATCCCATTGCCACAGTTGAGAGCCTCTTAGCATTTTGCAGAATTGGTGGGTGCTCTGTGGACCTGTGTGTTCTTTGGATCACTGCTTCCTCAGCTGTGTTGGGACTGTGGCCTCACCACCTCTAGCCTAGTCAACCAACCCTCCCTCTCTTTGTACATCAGACATGTTGTGCTTCTGATGCATGCCTCATTGCAAATAATTTCTCAACACTCTGGGAAAGGATTTTGTTTGTTTTCCTTAAGTTTGATTAAAAGCAAACCAAGGCTAATACCTCAAAAGAAAGATAGGCAAATGACTTGACAATTTTTAAAAAGTCCCACACAATTAGCCAATAGGCACATAAATAATATGGTATCTCTAGTGAATCAAGCAGCGTAAACCCAAGCACTGAGATACTATTTTGCCTCTTAAATTGGCAAAGATGAGAAACAAAAAAGAAAATATTCAGGGTTTGTGGAGGATTGGGGAATATTGGCATTTCATATACTGTTGGCAGAGGGCAGTAGGGTAATTGGAGATTTATAGAGGTAAATCTGGGAATGTATTGCAAAAGACTTTACAATGTGCATATCCTTTGAAATCTTGAAGACACTCTTCCATATTTTCTTACATCCATTGGTTGTTGATAAAAAGTCTAGTATCAATCTCATTCTGCTTTTTTGTTTTTGTTTGTTTTTCTCTTCTGAAGCTTTTCTTGTTATTGACAGTGTTTGAATTTTCACTAAGATCTGGCTAGGTTGGCTTTTCTTTTTATTTGTCTTGTCAAGTTTGTGGTAAGCTATTTCAATTTGGGGTTTCACATCTTTCTTCATTCAGTTCTGAGAAATACTATTATTCTGTGAATATTGCCTCCCTTCATTTTTCTTTACTCTCTCCTTCTGGAACCACTCTTCAATTGAGGTTGTAATGTCTGGATTTTCATCCCGTGTTTCCAGCATGTTTTTCATACCTCCACTTGCTCCTTCCAGAAGAATCCCTAGGGCAGCTCACTGACTTGCTCTTTATGTTTGTCCTGCTAGTCAGTGTCTCTACTGAGTTTTAAAAATTTATTTCAACAGTTAAAATTATTCAATTATCTTTGGTCACTCTTGTCCTCATTTTGCGCATACCTTATCTTCCCTCATTTTTCTGGGCAGACTGACTACACTTATTTAAATTTTCTGCTGCATACCTTATTAGCTACATTTCCTGCGGGGTCTCCACTGTCAAGTTTGCTGTCTCTCTTTTATGGTGTTGGCCTTCTTCAAACGTTTGTTTATTCTTGTTTTGTGCCAGTTTCTGTAACTGAAATTCCCTGTAGCACATCAGCAGCACCTTCTTCTTTTAAGAAGCCCACTTGGAAGGCAGGGGTGGAAACTATTGGCCGAACTCTTGGCACTGCGTTCAGAGGGCCAGCCTTTGTGGCGTCGATTTTCTCTTTCTCTCAGCCCTTGAGAGCACTGCCCTTCTCTCTGAGCCAGGCCCCTCTCTGTGCTGTTTCTACTTACAGCACTTCTGACACCAAACGTGTAGGATTTTTTTTTTCCCACCAAATCAACCAATTCTCCAACTCTTCAGACACTGCCTCGGTGTCCTATTACTCAGTTCAGTTCTGACACCTGAGTCAGCACAGCCCCCACAGGTGAAGGGTTCAGTCCCACTAGACTGCCCCCCACTTTAGACGCCTGTCCCAAGTCCTAGGTTGCCACCTGTACGTCTGACCAGTCAGCTGTAAATCGGAGTTCTTATATCCCCTCTCAGGTTCGATAATTTGCTAGCATGGCTCACCGAACTCAGGGATACTTTACTTGTGTTTGCCAGTTTATTGTAAAGGATATTATAAAGTATAAATGAAGAGGTACATAGGGTGAAGAGGTACATAGGGCGAGGTCTAGAAGATTTGTAAGTGCATTCTGTTCCTGTGGAGTTGGGTTTGTCACCCTGTTGGCACATGGATGCTTTCACCAACCTGGACGCTCCCTCAATGTTGTTATTTCAGGGGTTTTTTTAATTGGAGGTTTCATCATGTAGGCATGATCAAATGACTCAATTTCCAGCCCCTCCTTCCTCCCAGAGTTGGGAGGTGGGGCTGAAATTTCCAAGCTCTTAGTCAAGATTAGGTCTTTCTGGCAACTGGCCCCTATCTTGAAGCTATCAAGGAGACCTATGAGAGTTGCCTCATTAGAATAAATGGTGCTCCTGTCTTTCCTATCATTCACAAAATCTCAAGGGATTTAGGAGCTCTGTGTCATGAACTGAAGCAAAGACCAAATGTTATGACAAAAGATGCTCCTATCACCTGTCACTCAGGAAATTACCAGGGTTTTAGGAGATCTATGCCAGGAACTGAGGGAAAAGACCAAATATGTATTTCTTGTTATATCCTAATATCCCACCTCGCAGACCACTCTGTGACTGCTGACTGGCCTCAGCGGCTGCAGGAGTAGAGTGACCAACCTACCTGGTTGCCCCTGGCCTCCCTGTGGCTACTGCACAGCTTCTGCCCACTTCTTGCCCCCCCACCTGCTATTTCCCCTCATGCTTCCTGGGCCGCCTTTTCTCTGTTCAGTCAGGTACTCTCCAACCAACTATTCCTTGCTGTAGCCCTCTTGCTTTTCAGTGAGGCCATATATTTAAACCTCATTCTATCATTTCTTGGCATTTGCTATTGACGAACACATGCTCAGTCCAACCCCTTGAGATGGAACAGTGTAAAAAACTGTATAGCCTTCAAACCAGTAACTCTACTTGCAGGAATTTATCCTAAGGAGGTAATTAAGAATAAAGCTTTAAGGGGCGCCTGGATGGCTCAGTCGGTTGATATCAGACTCTTGATTTTAGCTCGGATGGTGATCTCATGGGTTGTGAGATCAAGGCCTGCATCAGGCTCTGTGCTCATCAGGGAGTCTGCTTGAGAAGCTCTCTCTCTCTCCCTCTCAAATAAATAAATAAATCTTAAAAAAAAAAAAAGAATAAAGCTTTAAGCCTAAGAAGTTTCAACCACAGTGACATTTATTGTGAAGACAAATAACCAACTAGAGGGGATTAAATAAATGGTGACACAGGGGCGCCTGGCTGGCTTAGTCGGTAGAGCATCCAACTCTTGATCTTGGGGTCATGAGTTCAAGCCCCACATTGGGCATAGAACTTTCTTAAAAAAAATTAAAAATAAATATATGGTGACACATCCATACAATGGCCGACTAAGTATGTGAAAACTAATATGGCAGAATATTGAATTGCATGGAAAAATGTCATTGATGTTAAGTAAAAGTTTCAGATTACAAAATGATTTTAAAGTCTCATTTTTGTTAAAAAAAAAGAAGAAGAAGAAGAAGAAAGAAAGAAAAGAAAAATATACACAAAGGGGCACCACGGTGGCTCAGTTAAGCATCTGACCCTTGATCTCAGGGTCATGAGTTCAAGCCCCACATCGGGCTCCACACTGGGCCGCACCTACATGTTCTTTTAGAAGAGGGTAATTCTGCATGGTGGGATTCTGGTGACTTATTTCTTCTTTGTGGCTTCCCCCCCCCCCCCCCCCCCCCCCCCCGNAGAAGAAGAAGAAGAAGAAAGAAAGAAAAGAAAAATATACACAAAGGGGCACCACGGTGGCTCAGTTAAGCATCTGACCCTTGATCTCAGGGTCATGAGTTCAAGCCCCACATCGGGCTCCACACTGGGCCGCACCTACATGTTCTTTTAGAAGAGGGTAATTCTGCATGGTGGGATTCTGGTGACTTATTTCTTCTTTGTGGCTTCCCCCCCCCCCCCCCNTTGTTTGCAGCAACTGTCATATGCAAGACTCCAGTGCCATCCTCTGCTTCCCTCCCCCAGGTGTGCTGGAAGATGGACCGTCCTCCAATGGTGTGCCCCGATCCACAGCTCCGGGTGGAATGTCCAACCCAGACAAGAAGCTGAGCTGTGGGACCCAGTGCCCGAATCCCCAGAGCCTCAACTCAGGCCCTCTGACCCAGAAACAGAATGGCCTTCGGACCGTGGAGGTAAGGTCACAGCCACAGAACCCACTTGGTTTTGGAGAAAGGGGGAGAAGCTTGCTTCAGAACAGGGTCAGGCTCAGATGGCACCCAGGGAAGGAGCAGTGACGGCTCACCTTGCCAATGGGGAGATTTTTCTACTCCACCCATGTGAAAATTGTTGCAAAGAAAATCGCAGGACCCCACCCCACCCCTATTCCTGCCTTGAGGGTTGCTGTGTCTTGTTGAATCAGCGGAAATGGGCCCTTTTTGTCTGCACTCTAAAGGAAGCGTGTGTTTGCTTAAATACAGCTTTGTTCGGGCATCCCTTCAGCACAGCTCTCACCATCTTGACACTGAGGATTGTACTGGTCACAGGGACCAGTTTGGGGCCAGGCAGTGGGAAGGGCTCAGGGCTGACTGGGAAGGAGAGAGACCGGTATGGTAGGAGACAGGCCAGGCATTTTTACCTCACACCCTTCCCCCAGGTGGGCAGTGGGAGCGTCCCCGAGGGGGGCTGTCATTGCAGAATGTGGTGGCAGCATCACCCTCAGACTGTTAGTATTGAAGAAGACGCCAGGGCTATGGCGTCACAGAGCCTGCTGGTCCCTTTTGGATTCTTTCCTTTCTCCCAGAGCTGTTGTGGGGTGGTGCCCCCCATGCTGGCCCTAGCTCCTCCCACGGGAAAGACTGCCTCTCATAGGCCTCCTCCTCCCTCTTCCGTCCTCCCCCACTTCCTCATCTGCCCCATGCCCCACCCTCCTCAAAGTCCCCTGCTTACCTGATGATGATTTTCCAAACCCATCCCCCCCTCACTCTCTCCTGTAAAAATTTACCGGTCCTGTCCCCTCAGGACAGTGCCACTTGTTTCCTGACGCTACACCTGGTCCTTTAATGAAGGAATTCTTGCTCACTTGAGTGAATTACCTTTCTAACCCTTGGTTAGAAAACCTGCTGCAAATTCAGTTCTAATGCTTGTGAACTAAGTGGCCTGGCAGGACCCACTTAATCTCTTGGAGTCTCGGGTTCCTTATCCACACAATGGAAATAATGGCACAATGAGAGAACAGATGGGCCTGCCCTGTGTAAACTGAGAAGTGCTGAAGTCCGGCAGTAGGGATTAGCGGGCTGGTTAGGCACACAGCACCCAACAGGATGGAATGAAGCACTGAGCGTGGCTCTTCAGACTCAGAGAAAGTCACGGGGCAGGGCATAGACTTGAACTTGCGGGTGGCCCTCCTAGGGTCCTGTTTCCCCTACTTTGCCTGTACACGAGCTGGCCTTCTAGAGACCTAATCATTATTGCGTTCAAGGGTAGGTCAGAACTACGCTCAAAAGCTGGGTGACGGCTTTAGTGCAAGCCCCGACATTTGTTCCCAAGCCTCCTCCCCGTGCGTGTGCCTTCACCCTTTGAGTCAGGCTGGGTCCTGTGGGCAGGAAGCAGCTTTGCCTGGCATGTGGCGTGATCCACACGCTGGCCTCCTGCCCCCCATCATTCATCCCTCTAAAGTTGTGCTCTGCAGTTTGCAAAGTGCTTTTAGGTCTGCTGGGGCATTAAATCCTCCCAAGAGCCCTGTAAAGTAAGTATCGTCTCCAGTTTATAGAAAGTGAAACCAATTCATTTGACTTATGACATGAGTCATTCATGTAAGTGCTGGAGGTGAGTGCCAGTGACTTGAACTTGAAACAGGTGCTTAGTATAAAGATGGAGCATAGAGATGTAAATGGACTTTTTAGTGAAGAATGCAGTATTGGTCCTTTATCACCGAAGGACATACCAAAGCACACCAGCATTCAGGGGCTTCAAAAAATCATCTTTTTCTTTCCCCTCACAATCAGCTACAAGTTGAGTGGTGAGGCCTGACCTCCAGCACCAGGCTCCAGGTGTTGTTCAAGCTGTGCCATGTATATTATTTTGGGAATCAGGCCAGAAAACAGCATCTCTGAGGTTTATCTTCTCATGGCTATGGGAGGAACCTAAGAGGGCAGAATCAAACTACCGGAACACATTTCATGTCTCTGCTCATATCCTGCCAGCTAGCCTCCTGTTGGCCCAAGCAGGTCACATGGACAAGTCCAACATCAGGAGGGCAAGGAAGTACACACTGTGCCCAGTGGAGAGACAGCAAAGGATTAAGGGCAACCGTACTATCTACCAGCTAGAACGTACATTCAGAAAAATGCCCACGTCGGTCATAAGTGCAATGAATCTTTATAAGGTGACACACGCATGTAACCATCATCCATGTGAAGACATAGAGCATTTTCCATACCCCGAAATCTCCCTTGCGCCCCTCATCGTGGTGACTGGGATGTGCCAGTCACTGTCCACCTCGGCAACCCAACCACCGTTCTGACATCTAGCATTCTAGGCCAGCTTTGTTTATATTTTAGACTTTTATAAATGGAATCATATGGTAAGTGTTCTTTCGTGCCTGGCTTCTTTTGTTCAACATCACGCTAGTGAGGGGGACTCATCCGTGTTGTTGTGAGTTGCAAAGTTTTGCTCATTTTCACTGTTAAGTCCATTCCATTAGGTGAGTGTAATCATACTACTTGAAGGACATTTGGGTTGCTTCCAGTTTGGGGCTACTGTGAATGACACAGCCGTTAACGTTTGTGTGCCCGCCTGCTGGTGGACATTCCCTTCTTTTCAGTATGTTCCTCGGAGTAGAATTGCTGGCTCATAGGATGGGGATATGTTTGACTTCTGTAGCTACTGACAAATAGTTTGCCACGCTAACCAGCTTTACACACTAACCAGCAGTGGATGAATCCCAGTTATGGAACATAAGAATTTAAAGCCAGTAAGTTGGGGCACCTGGGTGACTTAGTTGGTTAATCGACCAACTCTTGATTTTGGCTCAGGTCATGATCTCAGGGTCCTGGGATCGAGCCCCATGTCAGGCTCTGTGCTCAGCAGAGAGTCTGCTTGTCTCTTTCCCTCTGCTCCTGCCTTGCTCTCTCTCTCAAATAAATGAATAAAACCTTTAAAATCAATCAATCAATCAATCAATCAATCCAGGAAGTTGTGCTTAGCCCTCCTTAGGCCTGTGACAGCAGCCTGGCAGGCAGCAGGCAGGCATAGGATACTAAGTGCTCTGTTATATTATCTCACTTAATCATCACAATGACTGTAAAATGTTGATATTGTCCCCAGTTGACAGATGAGAAGGGAGACTCGGAGATAGTGAAGGGAAGCAGTCCCCCACGCCATACACATTGTGGAGCCCACCAGGGGCCGGGAGAGTGAGGCGCTAGCTCACCTGGCCGGCACAGCCCCCGGAGCACGGCACCCGCTGATAGACCATCCCTGCAGGTTGTTCTCACAAGCCAATGAGCAATGGCGGTGTTGCAGCCACTTCCCAGATGAGATCAGGGAGCAGAGGGCTTCAGTGCTGAGTGTTCACACAATTGCTACAGGGCATCAGTGATCTTCGTGTCCTGGAAGCTCATGAGCCACCAGACGTCTTGAGTCCCTCAAAAGCCACGGCGAAGGTTTTCTATCCACAGTGTCCATTTACAAGACAAGTTTACCTCTGATTGAAGCTTCTGTCCTCAGAGTTATCTCGTCCCAACACAGCTCTCAGCGGTGAATCTGCTCAGTGAGAATCATTTTCTTCCTAAACCCTCCGGGGCCTTTGACATAGTACCTCATCCTCTCTGGTCTCCTGTACTCTGGGCTAAGGCTTCCTGCATTTTCAGTGACCGGCTCAGGCAGGAGCCACTCACCTCTTCCCTCTTCCTCTACTCCGCAAGATGACCTCCTACCATTTCACAGCCTTCCGCTGTATGACTTCCGGTCACCTGGCTGATGGGTTTTTGGCACTTTTTAAGAACTCTCTTTCTCCAGAAGAACCCATTCACGAAGCACGCGTCCTTCTGCACCTGCCTGCGTTCCCACGTACAAAACAAGCCTGTGTGTTAGAGGTAATCCTTGGTAGGCCTGGAAGTGTTCTGCTCGGTTCCTATAAGCACTCCTTGGATTCATTTGTGTCATGCTCTTCCATGGAGTGCCATCGAGGTGCCAGGCACTGTTCTGACGCCAAGGATCCAGGAGTGGAAAAGGAACACATGTCCTGTGCTCTGAAGCGGCTGCCAGTTTTAATGGGGGTGAGGCTGGGGAGTCAGATAATACAGAATAAATGAACAAAGCCGTCACCGGTTTGAAATAGTGTTGTTTATTTCAAGGAAATAAAAGGCCACTAATAGAGGCTAGCACCTCCTCCCTTTAACGCAGACGCCTCCGCACAGTTCGGATTGCTTTCTGAAGGGTGCCGGGGACAGCTGATGGTGCTGATGGCTTTGAGCAGCAGCATCTGTCCTGAGCCCCTCTCCACTTCGAGGCCCAGCAGACAAACCATACCTTCCTTCTTTCAATCCCCTCGGCTCCTCTCTTCTGCCTGGGCTTAATAGGTGCTAACTAGCGAAATGATGTGACAATAACGATATTTTGCAAATTGGAACTGTCTCAGTGGAGAGCTCGTTCTCTTCCTCTCCTGTGTCTTGATTTCCTCCAGTCACTTGGGAGGCATCTCAGCATCTGAGAAATCCTTGACTGGGTCACTCTGAGGGGCAAGCAGCGTTTCCGACTTGGGAAAACAGGCTCAGAAAGGCTAGGTATTTGGCCAACATGGCCCAAGGAATAGTGATGGGGCTGTGTTAGACTTAAAACCCAGATTTGTCTGCCTCCAAACCCCATGTTCTTCCTTCCCATTACCAAAAACAGAACAGTGGAGAATTCAGAGTAAGCTTTGGCAGAGTTGTGGGAGACTGGATGTGGAACCCAGGTCCACCATCTTTAGTTCAACCCACTGCCTACATTGACACTGGTCTTGGGCAAATTATGTTGGCTTGAATGACTTCCACGGCCTCATTGGGAAAGGGAGTGCAGTACCATCTCCGGCTGTCTCTCAGGGATGGCGCAAGAAACAATCAGTTGTAAGCATAATGTAAATACTGTAGGAAAGTTCTAGGGCAGGGCAGTGCAAACAGGTGTGCTATTCCCAGGACATTTTTTTGTCTTCTTTCTGAAGATTTCTTTTCATACATGTGTTCATCAAGTTATTTGTTGGGTGTCTATTGTGTGATCGGCACTAAATTATATTCTGGGGATATATATTCTGGTGAACACAACACTCTGNCAGTACCATCTCCGGCTGTCTCTCAGGGATGGCGCAAGAAACAATCAGTTGTAAGCATAATGTAAATACTGTAGGAAAGTTCTAGGGCAGGGCAGTGCAAACAGGTGTGCTATTCCCAGGACATTTTTTTGTCTTCTTTCTGAAGATTTCTTTTCATACATGTGTTCATCAAGTTATTTGTTGGGTGTCTATTGTGTGATCGGCACTAAATTATATTCTGGGGATATATATTCTGGTGAACACAACACTCTGGGTCCCTACCTTCTTGAAGTGTATAACCTGATGAGGATGTAGAAAATATGCAAGTAAACAAGCAAATACACAGTCCAAACCATGGTTAAGGCCAGGAAAGAGGTAAAGAGTACTGGGAGAGAGGGGCGCCTGGGTGGCACAGCGGTTAAGCGTCTGCCTTCGGCTCAGGGCGTGATCCCGGCGTTATGGGATCGAGCCCCATGTCAGGCTCCTCTGCTATGAGCCTGCTTCTTCCTCTCCCACTCCCCCTGCTTGTGTTCCCTCTCTCGCTGGCTGTCTCTATCTCTGTCAAATAAATAAATAAAATCTTAAAAAAAAAATACTGGGAGAGAGAAATCATTAGCTGTGGCTATACCCCTGGGGAACGCACAGAGCATGCAAACAATGTTACTTCTCACTGTGCCTTCTCTACTCTCTGAATTTCTTTT
>NC_048226.1:70401497-70449302 GCF_002007445.2 Ailuropoda melanoleuca
AAGAGAAACAGGTTCATCTGGGTTCAAGGCTGCCAGGAAGTTATCACAGTCAATCTGGTTACCTTTGAGAAACGGCAGCCGATAAATTACTTTTAATTAAAGAGGCAGTGTCAAGAGGACTAAAATCCGTGATTCACAGAATTCTAAACCTGCAGAAATTAAAATGAAGCAGAGGAAAGAATAGAAAAGCTGTAAAGCTGAGTGAGAAACAAGAGGCGGCCCATTAACAAGAGTCAGTGGTGATAAAACTGACAGGAATTTTGACGTGGAGGAAGGATTGAGTGAGCAGAGAGGCAGAGAAGAAAAAGGGGCCAAATAGGCGTCTCTCATCCCTGAGTTGCGAACCAGAAGACTTTTTTTTTTTTAGGCCAGTCTTTGCAAATGGGACATGTTTTCTTTTCCTGTAGTTAAATGAAGGGAGTGGGATGTTAAATAAAAAGGTTTGGCTGGCTGAGAAGCACATCGGAGGGGAAAATGCCTCTTCTGCTCACTGAGGAACCAAATGGGATAATTGTTCCGTGTATCCAGCTAGCACTTCTCTTGAAGGAGGGCAAAGCAGCTTCTCAAGAGGGCTTCTAGAGAAAATAACCTGGCGTTGTTCTCTTTCTCCCTCTCATTCGGGCGTGAAATCTGAGATTTCCAAGTTGTAACTAGATTCCAGCGACGACCAATCCCTCGAATGTCCACGCTGCTGTCTGAGGGGTGATGACTTTCTGCTGATGCCTCAGACTCAGAAGTTTCTCTTTCATGAAACGCTTCCAAGAGAACGGCTTGTTGTTCAGTTTAACTTGACAGAGTTAATACGGTGTCATTGTTTGAAAGTGGACTCTTTGGCTTAGAGCCTGTACCCGTCACTGGAGTACTGAACTCCTGTTGCCCTTTATCCAAATGTCCACCCCGCAGGGTTATTGTCGGTGTGCTTAGAAGCAGCAGGAGCAAGAGCCGTAGTCTGAGTAGAATAAGAAGGTTTTCAGTTGAATTTAGTATGTTTGACATCATCATTTTGCACATAGAAGTAATGGCAGCTCTAACTGGGCAGACCGACTGTCCTGGTTTGCGGGGGCCTGAGCGGGTTCCCAGAATGGAGAACTTCTAGTTTTAAAATGGGCCAATCCTGGGCCAACCTGGAGAAGTTGGTTACCCTATTAATGCTGAGTGACATGCTTAATTCTCTCAAAAAGCCCCACAAAGCATCCGGCATTATTGCCCCATTTTTCAGGTAAGGGAACTAAGGCTCAGCGGTTAAAGCAACGTGTCTTGCGGCAGCTAACTGGTGACAAAGCTTTGCCTGAAGTCCAGCTCTGTCTGGCCCCAAAGCTTGTGCTCTACATACTGCCACTAGATGGGCTTCGGATATACAGACTTAAGAAACTGCAAGAAGAAAAAACAGAAATCTCCCCGTTGTGCTTGAGATTAAAACCATACGTATTCTGTGGCTGTTCTGGGAATGCCTGTTTTGTAGCTTTGGACTCTTAAACGGGCAAGGAAATGAAGAATCACCCAACTGTTGAATTTTTGCTTATATTTTTAAGCTTAGAAAAGCAGACTGAAATATAGAGCAGAGCATTTTCTGTGTGTAATCTTTAATAACCTTTTGTGAAATCTTGCCAGTAACTCTAAAGAAAAGCAGTTACACCGTTTGGAAAGTTTACATTTCATTCTGGAAAGCTCGCTTACTGCCTACCGGTTTGGGGGGGAAGCTGCTGTCAACTTGGCTCATTTTAAATAAAGCCTCTGTGTCTCTATCCCAGGCCCCATCCTCAAGGCTTGGATGCAGCAACGCCCGAAAAGCAAATCAGATGGAATTGACCTCTTAGTTGCCGCACTTTTCTTTAGGACACAAAATTGGTTGTGGGACTTTAGGAGTTCTCTGCTTTTAGGGAAAAATAAACTCATCAGAGTCACTGCTTGCCCTGGTGCCAGTTCAGGCTTGGAAGAGCTGAGAGTAAGACCAAATCGTTAAACAGCATTGGCCCCTGGTTGTTCAAACAAGGGTGCGTTGACAAATGCAGTGTGCTCATTCATTCGTTCACCACTACTTTGGCCAAACCTAAACGCAGAGCCTGCTCTGTCTCAGGTGGTGCGAGGCACTGGGAACATGAAGAGAACAATGAAGTCCGAGCTCATGACATCAACGGATGGGACTAAAATCGCATTTAGTCAAAATTATCCCTTAAACGCCCCTCAGATCACCCATAAAGTATTCTCAGGTCAGGTTCCCTAGAAGCAGAGCCCAAGATGAGGATTCTTGTGCAAGCGATCGATTGAAAGAGTAGTCCCAGGTCAAACCCGTACAGTAGTAACGGGAGCAGGCGGGGCAGAGGACCCAGGTCAGCAAATACGTGCGCTCTGCTGAATCCCAGGGAGCCTGATTCCACGGGGGCTCTGGAGCATGAAGATGTCATAGATTTATATGCCCTCGAGGCAAAATGGCCAGCCTTTTATATCCCCAGCCATCAGACATTGGCTTTGGGTTGTCTCCAGGAGTGAGTGTGTGCCCTCTGGTGCATTTCTGAGCAAGGTGGCTCCGATCAGATGAGGGCAATTCTCAAAACATGGGTGCTACTGTGAGCAGTTAGCTGCCAAACTCACAGCGGTTGGGAGATAGAGGCACCAGGCACGTAAGGAGAATCTGGAGGGGGCGTCACCAGCAGCTGCTGCACAGGGTCTATGTGACAGGTTACAAACTACTGTCATTTGCTAGTAAATCAAACAGGCCAATTTCTTGTTCTCCAGTAGCCCAATAGTGCGCATTTCTTCGGACACACTACAGCTCAAGGAGTTGGCTTGTACAGAGAACATGCATCTATCCGCACTCACACTGAGCATGGGGAGACACTCTCTCAGATCTGAGGCTGACCATGTTTTCCAGGGGGTGACACTGAGATGTCATTGTGTAGGATGCTCATTAGGCATCATCCCCTGTGGAGAGGAGGGATGGAAGCAGGAGGGGCCAGAGGGAGAAGGTGAGCCAGATGCAGGCTGAGCAGCAGCTGCGGCTGACCCCACCCCGTGGGGAGCTCTGGAACCAGATGGCTTGTCAGAGCAGGCCTGCTTTGTGCCAAAACGGCCAGACCTTTGTACCCCTACATTGGGCCACCCTGGCAAGCGCAGGACCCAGGGTGGGGTGGCTTCCTGCAGCTGAACACCCCAAGGGGACATCTGGAAGCTATTGACTTGACTGCACTCCCAGGAGCTAGGCAGCAGGTCTTCCCGGACTGGGGATTGGGCAGCACCCATCTCTGTCCACGCACTGTGGGGACGACTCCCAAGACCACGCTCATGCTTGCTTCAAGCATACAGTTGAGCGGAATGGGCACTCGTTAAAGTTTACTCTTGAGGTGGGACACATACAGTTGAAGAACCTACAGTTAGTCAGTGCTTTAGTATTTAATATGAATGCTGGACTTTCAGCATCGGTGTATCTTCACTCAGAAGTGGATAATCTTACTTTTTACTGTTGTTATACTTACTAAATCTTTCTTTGGGCTTTTTTTTTTTTTTTTTTTTTTAGTGACAGGCATTATGCTGAGTACCTTAATGCATGACTTTATTTAATCCTTACAATAATGTGGTGAGGTAGGTATTGTTAATTATTCCCTCTTTTACAGATGAGAAAACTGAGGGTTAGGTTAGAAAAAACTTGCTCATGGTGAAATTATCTAGTCAGTATTTGAACCACAAAGTCTGTCTGGCACCAAAGCTCCACTCCTTCCCTGCTTTGCTAAAGCTAACTGTGAAACCTTCCACACTGCCCTTTGATGGACCTTAGCCAGTTAATGCATTCATTTGACAATGTTTTAGTGAGCAAACCTTATGCCAGGCTCTGTGCTAGGTCAGTATTAGAGTTTCAACAGAGAAACCTTTGAAAGGTAGTATATATGTGTTCTTGTGGCTTCTTCCTGCCTCTGCGTGTGTGTGTGTGTGTGTGTGTGTGTGTGTGTGTGTGTGTGACAATCTCAAGAGATGACTGCAAATTTGGATATTTTCTACTAATTCAATTCATGATGTTAAACTTTTTAACAGGCTAAAAGAGATGCTAAGCGAATGTCCGCAAAAGAAGTCACCATTAACGTTACAGACAGTATCCGACAGGTGGACAGAAATCGAAGAATGGCGAAGAACTGTGTTAACTAGCAGAGTGTTCCACTAGAAGGGCAGGTGGACTTCTTTGGCGCCCTCTGCATGCTGGACCCCATCAAGGAATCTTGAAGAAGTGGGTGGCCCTTGCTGGATGGGAATAATGCAGCTGCCTTGAGAGACTGTCTTACCTGGCAGGCCAATGGCCACCTGGGCTTCTGGGACATTCTCAGCCTCCTGCTTGCCGCGTAAATGAATTGGCACAGTACTTGCATAGGGTAATAAGCTGCAAATGTGCAGTCAGTTTGCCTGTTTGCAACTCCTGCAGTGTGGTCTCATGTAAAAGAGGTGAGCGAAAGCCGTAGGTGGGCTAATGAAACAGAAAAGTAGGAGTAGGTTTCCTGGTGAGAAATGCTCGCATGGGTTCCAAGCTCTCCTGCCCATGGTCGTGTGCGCTGTTCCGGCCTAGTTTATGCTTTCGTTCTTTCATTCTGAATACTACCATCAGAACGCTGACCGTGTTCACTTACAAGCTGTCTTTCACCCAGATGCAAATCCAGATCCGGGAGAAATCACGAACAGGAAAATTCCCGGCTATACTTGTTTCCTTAGCTCAGTAGGAGACACATTCAGATCCACTTTCACACGAACTAACCCCCCAACACCCACAGTGTGTTTTGGGAGCCCTCCATGATGCAGTCACAGCCATTTCTCGTCTGCCTTCAATGTCCCCCCATACCGGTGTCCACATCAGCCTCCGTACCGCAATATCGTGGTCACTGTGGTCAACGCACCCAACCTAGGACGCCCCTCGGGGCTCAGCCACACACTACGCTTTCAAAGCTTTCCAGGTCTCTTTGCTTGTGCTCTTAAGTGTTTGCTGTCTCTGGCTGGGTCATTTGCAATTGCTGATCAAAGTGCGGACACAGCTCACAAGAGGGAGATAATCCAGAACCCATCAGCAGCACACACGGCTTCGCTTGGGGCGCTCGGACATGGCGCCGGGACTGCATCATCTGCTGTGTGCGAAGGCATCGCTTTGGAAAGCCCGGACCTGGTTGCTGTGCATTCACGCTGACGTGAGATTGACGCGCACTGTGTTACACATCAGAGGCAGTAAAAAAATGTCTTGATAGATTACAGTTATCTAACATCTCTTTAAACATGTTAAGTGGAAGTATCTTCTTCCAAAGTAACGTAACATGATTTGTAAAGGACTGTTAACATGCCTGGATTGGGAAAGGTAGGACTAAAGGTGTACCAGACGATACCGATAAACTCCATGTTTAGCAGAAAGAGGCAGCCTGACGGTGTGTGTTTATATGACATGGTCCAGAGAATTGACATGCCTAGATTAAAATTTAGAAACTCAGCCTCATTACCTGCCAATTTTATTCCTCAAACACAAGCAAACAGTGACCGACCCTTCCTTCCTTCCTTCCTTCCTTCCTTCCTTCCTTCCTTCCTTCCTTCCTTCCTTCCTTCCTCCCTCCCTCCCTCCCTCCCTTCCTTCCTTCCTTCCTTCCTTCCTTCCTTCCTTTCCGTAGACTGTGTATTTATTCATTTAGGATTAAATACCAACCCTGCACCAGGCACCTTACAGATGCTGAGAGATTTGGAGTCTAGCCAGTCACACTTGTATATCCTGAATCTAACAGCGGACCTTAATAACTAGGGGACTACCTTCGGCCCTAAGGTATAGGGTGTGTTGTGAATTGCTCTGCAGTGGAACTCACTTTTACATTCAGAATAGATTTCTCTCTTAAACCCTATATCTGGGCGTTCTCCTGATCATTGCACAAGCCTTTGCCCTGCACAAAACTAGTTTTCCTAAGCCTCTATCATTTTGTGGTTCTTCGAGAAAGGGATTTTAGGGAACTTCATGTTCTGAAAGTGAAAAAATAATGATAAAAGCAAACCTGTGATTCCTATGGCCCCACTGGCATTACTCAGCAGGAGCTTAGGACCAACTGCCTAAGGTCGGCAATGATCCTGTAAGTTCAAGGCCTTGTTCTCCCAGGGCACGTGTGTCGTGTTTCTGTGTGGGGTGTTCCTGCCCCCCTCGTGTGCTGTCAGTCGTAGACGACACCAGTTTCTCTTCACATCCTTGTTTTTGCCTAACTTAACTGCTGCAAGCTGTTTGGGATTTAACTCAAGAGGGTGTCTCTCTCATAGAAACAAGGTCTCACTCCTGGGAGAGAAGGGAATGAAGGGCGTATATGATCTGCCGCTCCCTGGAACACTCTGGATTTCACAAAGACAGTGATCAGAAGTTAAACCATGCTACTGGAAACTCATCTGGAAATTTTTTCACGTGTGTATGATGCAAGAACCTAGTCTCATGATCCTATTAACGTCACACTTTCTATTGCAAAGTTTGTGTCAATAAAGTCATCAATTTCAAACATATGGACAATACAGAGAGTCTTTACTAGAACCTTAAATTTATATTTAGGGCTGTTTAGATTTTTTCTTTTTTGACAAAAAGGTCTTTTATATAAGTGATCTCTGTGAACCCTTCAAAAAGCCTTATGAAGTAGGTAAGGACAACACTATTCTCCAACTGACAGTTACAGAAGTATTTATAGTCACTTAACTAGTAAGCGGTGGAGCAGGGATTCAAGGGAGGGAAGTCTGCCTGCAAATCCGGTGATTTTTCCAGTATACAGTGTGATGCCTTTCCCAGCAAGAGGGTCTAACATGGCCGGGAGACTGAGCCATTTCAAGGGGAATCGTCACAGAACCTGAGAGGAGGCCGAGCCCCAGTCTGAGAGGGTGACAGCCGTGACTGGAGAGGGCCGGGGAGCTTGGGGAGTTTGGGTCCGGCCCAGGCTTCCTTATCCCTCCAGAGAGGGTGACGCTGACCTAGTGTGAGGGCACCTTGAGTGAAGGTCAGAAAGAGAACAGACCTCGCGATTTAGAGGAGCTTGAAATTGTACCCGTCAGCAGAGCTGCTAAGACCTCAAGGTGAGAGGAGCCCGGACAGCCAGCGACCTCCCGATCTGCCCACGCCCCAAGCGCTCCCTGGGTGCCAGCCCACGGACTGTACCTCACCCTTTCCCGCCGTCTCCTCCATAGTGCTCCCCACTACCCCAGGCTACCGAACACACTCCTGTTTGGACTCCCCGTTCAAGCCCTATTAACCTTCACCTGCTCATGACTCTCACCAGCCCCACCCACCGGCTACCCCACCTGCCACAGAAATGTCTCCCAGCCATATTTGCTCCCCTAAGCAGGTTCACAAAGCCAGCAGCTCCTCTTCTGAACCAGATGGCAGACATGCTTTGTTTGGCTGTCATGGTGTTAGAACCTGAGAATTTTTACAGAAAAAGCCAGCTCTGGCAGGGACTTCTAGTTTAGAACTCCAGTATTCATCCTCCCCCTCTTCCTTAGCTGGGTGCATGTCCACTTAGAAAAAAGATTATGTTTTTCAGCCTCCTTTGCTGCTAGGAGTAGCTTTTGATTTAGTTCTGGCCAATGAAATGAAATAATAGTGGGGCATGGAAGCTTCCAGGAAGCCTCCTTGTAAAAGAATGGTCAGGCCTTTTCTTTTTTCCTTTTCCTTCCTGTTTCCTGGAATGAGGAGGTAATGGCTGGAGCCACAGCAGTCCACTGGGTCAGGAGGTGACTTTGAGAATGGAAGTCATGCTGAGCTGAGCAATAAATTAGAAGAAGCCTAGGTTCCTCATTCCACTGAGCATCCATGAGTCCAGGATTGCACAACCCAGACCTCTTTTGTGAGAGAGAAATACACTTCTATCTAATTGAAGCTACTGTTTCAAGTCATTACTCACAGCCAAACCCAATTCTAGTTGATATACAAACTTTCCATCTTCTTTTGACAACTTGGGAGATCTTACACACCTGGGCTCTTATTGCCACTCGGCCACAGTTGGCAGCAGCTGATAAGGTTGCATTAGCTGAAGGTACGGGGTCTCTAGAGTGTCACCCCATCATTCATTGTGGCTCACACATGGCAGTCTCCAGATTGATGTTACCTGCCTGAGCCCAGAGACGATGGCATTTATTTGCAAGCCCTGCTCCAAATTGTGTTCCCGATATACCGTTTTCATGTTCTTTTCAGGAGTCATCAAAATATAGAAGGTCCTTTTCCCCATCCCACCAGTCCAGGAAGCCAATCTCATAAGAATTTTCTGGGTAGGCAAATTACAAATGTGACTTAAGGGGCACCTGGGTGGCTCAGTCAGTTAAGCATCTGCCTTCGGCTCAGGTCATGATCCCAAGGTCCTGGGATTGAGCCCCACATTGGGCTCCTTGCTCATCGGGGAGCCTGCTTCTCCCTCTCCCTCTGCCTGCAGCTCCCTCTGCTTGTGTTCACTTTCTCTTTGTCAAATAAATAAAATCTTTAAAAACAACTCCAAACATGACTTAATATTTAAAGTTATATATTCACTCACACTTTCATTTACTCCATGTGTATTTATCAAGAAGCTTCAATGTGTCAGAGTTGGGATGCAGTGAAGAATAAAACAGACCTGGCCCCCTGCCCTCATCGAGCTGGCATTCTGGTGAAGGAAACAGACAATAAAAACAGACAAAAAGAAATAAATCATCGCGATAATTTAAGATGGTGATAACTGCTAAAAGAGCATGAACAGGAGGGGTGCCTGGGTGGCTCAGTCGGTTGGGCATCAGACTCTTGGTTTCAGCTTAGGTCGTGATCTCATACGTTGTTAGATCGAGTGGAGTGGGGCAGGGGCAAGGGGGGCTCTGCTCCCAGTGGGGAGTCTGCTTGAAGAGTCTCTCCCTCCCGCCATACACACATGTTATCTCTCTCAAATAAGTAAATCTTTAAAAAATAAATAAATAAAAGAACATTAACAGGAGAATGGCCTGGAAGGAGGTAGGAATGGAAGCAGGAGGCCATTTAGGAGGCTCCCACGGTGGTCCTGGGGAGAGAGGTTAATGGCAAGGAATAGGGTAGTTGGATAGAAGTTTCTATTTTAGAAATAGAAGCATTAAGATTTGCTGATGGAATGGGTGTAGGAAGTGAAAAGAAGAAGGAATCAGGGTGATTCCTAAGATTCTGGTTTGTTCAACATGGTTCTTGGTAAGACAGGGAATGACAGGGTGAGGGAACTTTTGTTGTTATTAATGGTTCACCCAGCTGGACCATCGTGCCCCGTTTCTCTCGCAGTGAGCTCCTAACCTATTTCAGCACGATTTAAGTCTCCTTAAATGACGTCACATTGTTCCCACAAGCTACCCCCCATGGAAGACTGTAGAAACCAGCATCCGACGGAATGTATACTTAATTCTCTTAGGACTATGGGGCCCCTTAGAAGATCCTGACACGATCGTACAACAGATCACCCGCAGACAGCGATGTCTGGGTGCTTATCGCCAGCCCCAGCGGTGCAGTTTATTTCTAAGCTAGGCCTTCTCTGGGTGGGACTCCACTTTAAGAGAAAAAGGGGTGAATAATACTGTCCTTTCTGATCCTTTTCTGTAACATGGCCATGTGCCAGGGAGAGAGCCCCAAATTTTTGTTTGCCTTTTTATTTTATTTCATTATCCATAGAGACTATGTCCTTCTAATAGATACATCAGCCACGGGATGGCCTAGGAAACAAGGGCTGGCAGCCAGACAGCCAGGAAAAACAGAGAACGCAGGCCGCAGGTGCAGGAGACCACTGCATGCCTGGGGGCAAACCGTGGAGCCTCTCAGAGGCTCACTTCCCTTCAGCGGAAATAATTGCATCTTTCTGAGGGTCTGTTGTGAGGTTTCAGTGAGACAACAATGTAGATAACATGGTGTCTGTCACCTAATAATAATTACAGCCCCGTGCCAGGTACAGAGCTGGTGCCTCGCACACGCGCTCTTCTCTCTAATCAGTAAAGCAGTCCTGCCAGGTGAGCCTCGTCAGCCCCCTTTACAGATGAAGAAACTATGATGGAAAAGCAGGTTGCCAGCAAACAGGGAGCTGGGATTTGAACCCCTGTCTGTCTGCCTGTGAAAACACATGCTCTGTCCATTGCACCATGCATGTGAATTTCCTTCCTGTCACGATGGATGGCAAGTGGCTTCACAGCCCCATTTATAGCATCCGTGTCTCAGCACTTCCAGGCTGTCAGTGCTAATGCCGGGATCAATGATTGCACCCTACCTACAAACCTGTGAAGTCTCACCCTTGTTTCTTTTTAACTTTTCTCTCTCTCTCTCTCTTTCTCTTTTTTCCAACAGCAACAAAGGCAGTGGCCGTCTTTTGAATTGTGCTATAATATTAAAATGCCTTTGTAGGTAATACTAATATACATTTGGGGATCTTGAAAATGTATGCCAGGGGCGCCTGGGTGGCAGTGGTTAAGCATCTGCCTTCGGCTCAGGGCGTGATCCCGGCGTTATGGGATCGAGCCCCACATCAGGCTCCTCTGCTATGAGCCTGCTTCTTCCTCTCCCACTCCCCCTGCTTGTGTTCCCTCTCTCTCTAGCTGTCTCTATCTCTGTCAAATAAATAAATAAAATCTTTAAAAAAAAAAAAAGAAAATGTATGCCAACCTGAGTATTATAGATCTACCATAGTAATCACCCCTTCCTCTTTGTTCCAGCATAGGAAGGTGACGGCCTGAGACAGCTGGGTCCTCAGGCAGAAAGGTAGCACGCAGATGGTAGCACCGGGCCGCAGGGGCCTCTCAGTCACTGCTTGTGGAAAGGAACAAAAGGAAATAGAAATTTTTCCTAGTTAAAAGAAAAAGTTAACAGGTGGAAAGAATTAGGATTGCTTGGCACGGATGGTTTGCAGTATGTCTGCACAGTGGAATCACCCGGGGAGCTTTCAAAACAGTGTATGCCTGGGTCCCATCCCCAGAGATTCCGGTTTAATTTGTCTAGGGTGCAAATCTGCATGCGAAGAGGTTTCAAAATTCCCTAGAGGGTTCTCATGTACAGCCAGGGCTGAGAACTACTGGCTTAGTGGATTACAGACAGAATTAGTGTCTCCAAAACTCTGCGAGGGGATATTAAATCCAAATCCCTGGGTTCGAATCCGTTTCACCACTTACTAGCTTTGTGACCTTGGGCAAGTCATTTAACTACTTTATTCTCTGGTTTGCGCATTTATAAAATGAGGCTAATTGGTATCCCATGGTAGCAGGGAGATTTAGTAAGGCTCTGTAAAGCACTTAGCACAGTGCTCTGCATATGAAGATAAACACAAGGTTATTCATGTTGAACTGTGCTAAAACCCTGGAATTCCCAGGACATGGGCAAGGCCTGGTATATAAAACTCAGCTCAAGGGTAAACGTACCAGAGAGCGGGGTCGTTATTTGTGCACACTGTATCCTCTAACTTACCACAAATGTACCTTTTTTCAAGATAAGCACTTCTTATTATAAAGGAGATTTCAAAGTGGAGCTAGCAAGCTTAGCTGAGAGAATCTCCTTGAAATAGGGTTGGGATGCCATAAGGGAGGAAGAATTTATGTACGTCCTCATCAAAGAAACTATGAACTTTTTGCCAGCCGCAAGCCCTTGGCAAGGACCTAACTCCCTCCTCACCATGACACCTGACTCATTCGCATTCCTCACTTTGAAAACAGCCCACGTGATTTGACAAGTTTCATTCCCTCATTTGCATATTAACCCAACCAAAACCGAACCATAGTTTCAGTCCCTGTTTTTCAGAGGATCTAAGTGAGAGCTGCTCACATGACCTCTTTCTAACTCTGCCCCCTCTTTGTCTTCTTCGGAACAGGAGTCAGGTTTCTACCTGAAGCTGTGCCTCTCGAATTGCAATTCTAATTGCCCACATAAAAGCCTGTTTACTTAAATTTTCAGTGAATTCTTTCTTGGTCATTATTCAATACAATATGTACCTTGGGCACCGTGGGACACCGTGGGATGAGGAAAGCAACCACCTTCAAGAAATCTTCCTAAGGAACATGTCCTTGGCTCCTGGCAGAAGCACTGACTCGGAATAATGCAGAAGAAGGAAATTTGCTTCCTCGGCTTTAGCTTGTAGGGCCTTGGTGTTTCCCTTTAAAGCGGTCTGAGGTTCCATTTGCAAGCTCTCTGGAGTTAAGCCGGTAACTAGCAAGTGAGACATGATTTTAGATGTAAAGGAGTCCCTGGTGAGGAGCTGTCTGGCAGTGGATTGGGGATTCTCGCATATTTGTTTTGCACCAATAAAATGTCTGGAGCCTGGCATCAAAGATGCAATGCTGTTCTCTGGGGAGGGAGAATGCTCAGCTCCAGCATGTGTGACAAAGCTGGCGACATCCCCTGCAGGCCCAGGGTAGGCCGGTTTGATTCTCCTGGTCTGTTTAAGACCTTTCAGCTTTCTTCCTGGCTGTCAGACTCGGGAAAGGCCCAAGTAAACATGTACATCCAAACATCACTTACGTGGACGCGGAAAATTAAATTCTTTTAAAGAAAAGATCCTTCTAGAACAGCTTTATTTGACATCCCTGAAAGACAAAGAATAGTGACAATTCACCTAATTCTTGAGTAAAATCAAGATGCAGAAAAGCCTCTGGACAAAGAAGACCAAGTGGAAGAGACTCCGGGAACCCCACACTTACTACCATAGCCCGGATCCCGTTTTACAGCCTCGGCCAAAGGCCTGGGATTCAGACAGAAGCCCGCTCCAGGCTGGGCTACTTGTCGCTGTAAGGCCACACAGCTCCTGCGATGGGATCCCAATATGGCTTTATTGTTGTCTCTGTCTCTTAAAAACATCTCCTAAAAGGGAGGGTTTTCCCTTGCCACCTACAGCAGCCCTGAGACTTTTCTGGGTCCTAGATAACAGAAAGCCCGTGCTCACTGGGAGTCGCAAACATGCTTTCAATTCAGAAATCAGAATGGCAAGTCCCAGGGAAGTTATCAACAGTGACATCAGTCTTCACTCAAAGGTAAGCTTTCTCCCTGCTGGGCTGGCAGCTGGCGGCTGCCGGGAGGGCCTGGAGGAAGTGGCTGACCAGCCATGGGGCAGAAGGCCAGGTCAGCTCCTTTCCCTTATTTGCTCACCTCTTCTCCTCCATTCCAGAGTTTGCCAAAGGATGAGGGGGAAGGGAATTGAGCATTCTTATTTTGCAGTTCGAAGTTTGCTTTCAGGGGCATCCCAGTGGTGTGGTTGGTTGAAGTGTCTGACTCTTGGTTTTGGCTCAGGCCCTGATCTCAGGGTTGTGAGATCGAGCCCCGTGTCAGGCTCCAAGCCTGCTTGGAGTTTCTTTTTCTCTCTCTCTCTCTCTCAAATAAATAAACAAATAAATCTTAAAAAAAAAAAAAAAGTTTGCTTCCAGCTCTCAAGGTCTTCTAATACTTAAAGCTCTTATTTTCGCTTCTTTGGTGTTTTTGTTTTGTTTTCTGGGCATTTCCTGTGTTCTCATAAACCCCCTTGAGGGACCTCTCCAGCTGCACCTCCTGGGCTGGGGGCCTGTGGCTATTGGCCCTGGTTCTGGGGACCCACTCCATATCGTCTCACTCTGTTGAAGCCCATCACCCCCAGGCTGTCCTTCTGGGCAGGAGTCCGCATGGCTCAGGCCGAGCTCTGGCTCCACTGGACAGCATCTGCCCTGGCACAGGGTGGGTGGGCAGAGCTGGCCTCTGCAGAGGGGACATTTGAGCAGAGACCTGAGTGGCTGGAAGGAGCCAGTGGCACAAAGCTGCCTTCTGGGCAGAGAGGAGCCCAGGCAGAGCGACAAGCAAGTACAAGGGCTCTGAGTGCAGCTGGGGCTCAGGAAAGGCCAGTGCGGCCGGAGCCAAGGGGGAGAGGGGCGAGGGGCGAGGGGCGAGGGGGGCGGTCGGATGGGATAGCAAGGCAGAGGCCGGATCAGGAGCGCTCACAATCCGTAGCAAGGAGTTGGAGTTTTATTTTCACAAGGTCCTCTGGCTACTATTTGGAGAACTAGATGGATTTGGGAGACATTTTAAAGATTGAGCCACAGAACTTGCTTTTTGGCTTAGAACGGAGACAGAGAACAAGTGAGGAAATCAAAGATGATTCCTAGGTTTCTAGTTCAAGCAATTGGCTGGTTATTTACTGAGAAACAGAAACTAGAGGAAGAACAGTTTTGGGAGAGAGAGTCAAGAGTTCAGTTTGAGCCGTGCAGTGTCTGCGGGCTGTTACCCAGCGAGGACGTCTGTAGCTGGAGGGTGAGACGAGATGGTCAGAACTGGAGGTACAGGTTTTGGAGTCCTTTGATCCAATATGCAGGGTTTTTCTCACACCACCAAGCAAGTCTTGGACACCCTATGAGTGTTCCACAATTCAACTCAATTCTGATATTATCTCCCTGAAGAATTCAGGTTAATTCAGTTGCACCAGACTGTCCCCCCACCCCGCTTCAGATGCCAATCAGAAGTCCAGGTTGTCCCCTGTGCTATAGAGCAGAGGTTCCCATGACCCAATCCCTGGGATCTATTCATTTGCTAGAGCCGCTTACAGAACTCAGAGAAACATTTCACTCACTATGTTATGGTTGCATCAGGAACAGCCAGACGGAAGAAATGCATACATAGGTAAGGTGTGGGGAAAGGGCGTAGGGCTCCCATGCCTCTCCAAGTGTGCCTGTCTCCTCAGATCTCCACATTTTCACCAACCCGGCAGCTCTGAACCCATCCTTTGGGTTTCTGTGGAGGGTTCATTACATAGGCATGATTGATTAAAACATCGGCCATGGGGGATTGAACCCAATCTCCAGCCCCTCCCCCTCCCAGAGGTAGGGGTGAGGGAGTGAGACTGAAAGTTCCAATGATCTGATCACACAGTTGGCTCCTAATCCCCATTTTTAAGTTACCTAGGTGATGTAGGAAAGGTGTTAGGGTTTAGGACAGAAGGCTAAGAAAGAATTCTTGAGTCATCTTTGGTGCAGAAAGGTAGTTTTGTTAAAGCATGGGGACAGGACCTGCGGGCAGAAAGAGCTGCATTGGGGTTGTGGGAGGTGGTGATTATATACTTTCAAGTTGGGAGGGGGTTAGGGACAGAGCAAACTTCCAAGGTATTTTTGGAAACAAGGTTTCTAGGACCTTGGCGGGGCTAGCTATTGTTGGGAAATGTCGTTTATTACTGTTCAGTAAACCCTTCGTCTTGAGACCCTTCAGATGTATATCCGTGGGTCGTATGCTTGGAGGATGATTCCTAACATGTATCTGGTTGGGGGGGGTGGCGTAGAGAAAAAGGGAGCTTCCAAAGGAATTTCTAGATGTTTAAAGTAGACTCACAGGACTCTGGATGGTCGGGCTAAAGATTGCCTTTGCCCTTAACAAAGTGTCAACACCGAGGCAGCTGAGCTCCCAGAGGGTCACTCTGCCTGTTTCAAGGACTCATCAATGGGCTGTAAGAAGTAAGGAAATTCAGTAATTTTTCTTCTGCCTTTGTTTCCCACATCACTAAGTGCTTTCCAAAAGTCACCTCATTAACATAACAAAAGACGCTTTTATGGCTTATACCACTTAGGATATTCCATGGGTTTCGGGAGCTCTGAGCCAGGACAGGGGATGAAGACCAAGTATGTATTTCACATTGTCACAGTATCACATCAGCAATACACGATGTTTAAATTCATGGGACTGAATGAACTCACCTGGGGGGGAAATGTACAAAGAGAGCCATTCCTCTCATTTTATGGTTGAGAAAACTCTGCTTAGAAAAGCTGTGTGCCAGGTTTTCACAGCCAATCAGCAGTAGAATCAGGATTAGGATCTGAGGCTAATTTCTGGCTAGGGTGACGCTGAAGGATTCTGGGATGGGAGACTCTCAGGGCTAAAACCATGGCAGTCCCAGGCAACCCGGGACAACTTGATCATCCCATTCCCAGACCAATGATCTCTGCCATGTTCTCCTTTGGCAACAGCAGTTGAGACTGGAGTGATTATAGTTAGTGACCGTTTATTCTTTGAAGGAAGATTGTTTCCATTCTGTTCAGTTTCTGTTCTATGTCAATGAAATTTTATGTTCATTTTGAAGGAGATTTAGCTTTTCCTGAGAGGAAATGATGAGTGGTGATTACCATGTTTTCCTGCTCCTTCTGGAATAATCGGGGCAGGAAAGAGAATCCTCCTGAATGGTACCTCGGGATTAACCCTTCACACAATGTTGAAACCTAAGCTGGCGGGGGAGGCATGGGAGAAAATGAAGTCCCCCAGAGCCCAGCCTCTTGGCAACTCAGCCCTCCTGACTCTTCTGCTGCTATTTTGGTCACGTCCTTTCTTCCCCATCGTTTGCCTTTGTCTCTCCCTTCCTAATGCCACTCCCCAGCTCTGTAAATGCGTCCTCATCGGTGTACCTTACATCTCACAGTCAGTGGCCCTCTCTCCACCAGACTGTTCCAAACAGAAACTCTGGAGTCGCCTTTGACTCGTCCCTCCGCCTCTCATGGAACCCTGTCTCATACACTTGACAGGTGTCTTTCCCACCTGTCTTTTCCAGCATGCCTCCGGACCACCACCTTCACCCCCAGGCCACCACACCTCCTGGGTTTCTGCAGACCTCTCCTTACCTCTCTGCCTCCCTGTTTGCCTGAATCCAGACTTCACACTGCTGTCAAAATGATCTTTCTGGAATTTTTAAAAAAATATTTTACTTATTTATTTGACAGAGAGACGGGCAGCGAGAGAGGGAACACAAGAGGGGGAGTGGGAGAGGGAGGAGCAGGCTTCCCGCTGAGCAGGGAGCCCGATGTGGGGCTCGATCCCAGGACTCTGGGATCATGACCTGAGCTGAAGGCAGCCATGTAACGACTGAGCCACCCAGGCGCCCCTCTTTCTGGAATTTTTCACTGCCCTCAAGATCCAGATTGAATAAAGACTGGCTTACTGAATATTCACTTCCATCTCTGGCTCCTTCTACCACCTTTAGCCAGTGTCTGTATTTGGATCAGAAAATCCCTTTGCATCTTCTCTTGAGGAAAATAGACCATCTTATGTTTGAGGTCACTTTATGTGTGGGAGCGATTCCCTGGGTGTATGTAAAGGAAACATCAGTCATTTCCTCTCATCTAGCTTCTGTCTCCCTGGCTCCGGCCCAGCCTACCCTGCTAGTCGATGAAATCTTCCTGGGGAGTGGCTGTGGTAGGCGGGACTGCAAAGGGACCGCTGTGGATTCCCACCCCTGCCCCGGTCAATCCCCCGAGTATTTTAATCTGCCTGAGCCTCATTTGCCTAATCTGTAAAACAAGGACACTCAATAAACATTGATTATGGTGGTCCTCCCTTGTCTGTGGTTTCACTGTCCACCACTTCTGGAAGCAGATAATCCTTTTGACTTGTCTTCAGAAGGTCAGTAGTAGCCTAACCCTATGTCCCAGTGCCTGAGTCATGTGTCATTCAGGTCACGTCATCTCATCACGTGGACATTTTATCATCTCGCATCATCACAAGAAGAAGGGTGAATACAGTACAGTAAGATTTTGAGAGAGGGAGACCACATTCAGATAACTTGTATTATAGTATGTTATGATTGTTCCATTTCATTACTGTTGTTAATCTCTTACTATACCTAGTTTGTAAATTAAACTTTTTCGTAGGTATATATGGTACAGGAAAAAGTGTAGTGTCTATGGGGTTCACTACTTTGCACAGTGTCAGACATCCATTGGGGGTTTGGGAACATATCCCCCGGGGTTAAGGGGGGGAGACGGTAAATCGGACACTTGCCTGCTCTAAATTTTCAGTAGCTTTCATTGCCTGATGGAAGAACTGATTTCTCAGTCTTTCAAAGCCCTCCTTGTCTTCGCAGCTCTAACCAGGCTGCACATACTCCGCGCTTCAGATCGGGCTCCTTGTAGCCCTCCGAACGCCCATCACACACTCTGCCTTCCGCACAAGTCTCTGGACCGTCCTCTCCCCCTGCGGCTGGAATCCCACTCACTTCCGAGGCTCAGGGCCAGTGATCATTCATTCTTCAATGAAAATTTCTTAATCCCCTTAACCAAATGTAATCTCTCTTTCCCCTGAATGCCCCAGGGCGCTCTCTAGAGCTTCTCGCACCCATCTATCCATATCATGGATGTTCTTTCGCTTGTCTGTAAAGTGATGAGGACACTTCACTTTACAGTAAGGGCCTTGGCTCCGTAGAGGACACCGTGTGGAACATCTATCCTCTCAGCCAATGTTTATTAGACTGAGAGCACTCGTGGGACAGAGGCGTTAGCGAAGTCCGCCACCTAAATGCTTACTTAGGCGGTCATGAATTCATTTGTCATTTATCAAGCATTTACGGAGTGCTTTTAAGTCCTGTGGGTATAGAAAGAATTTTAAGCAGAGATCCAACTCCTCATGATCTCATAGCCTAATCAGACAGCTAAAATATAAAATGATAAACACATAATAGGAAATCAGAAGATAAATAAACATGAGTATAAAGACTTTATTATTGCCGACTATAAGGAAACTCCTTAAAAGATTCCATTTAGTCTTTGTAAAATCCCAACATTTAGATATGTACACGCAGCCATAGTAGCTTAGAAAAGGGAGCAAAGAATTTTTACTTCCAAGTGCCTACTAAGTGCCGTGCAATGCATAGACAGCATCTCATTGTCGGAGACCTTGTGGGATGTTATTAGTATCTTCATTTTATAGATGAGGAAACTTAGTGTGAGATTTGTTGTGTAACTTGGGGAGGGTTGTACAGTTAGAAGTTCTTAGCCAGCTTTTAAACCCAGGACTCTCTGATACTGATCGGCCTGTGATTGCCCTTTCCAGTCGGCAGTCAGACGGCTACCTGAAGGCCTGTGAGTGGCCTAGACTTCATGCAGGCATCTGTTCTGGGGACTGGAACTACTGATAGGCAGCTGTGAGAGTTTGCCCCTTGCGCAGAAGACCCAGACATCGTAAGAACCAGGGATACTTGGCCTGGAGACCATAAGACCTAGAGGAACTATTCCAGCGGGAAAGGTAAGACATTCCAGGTGACAACTCAGGAAAGAACGGTCCTTTTGAGACCTGAACACAGAGTGCCTCTCGGAAGTCCAGCCTCTGAAAGCAAACTGAGGCGCTTCGGGAGGAAGTCAAGGCCTGTCCCTGGTCTATGTTTTTATCCCCCGACCGCAGCTTGCACCTGACCATTTGAACAAGAGAATGCAGGGAAACTAAGAGCACAAGAGGACGCTCTGCGGGTCCCCTTGAGAGGCGCACCACGCTGGGATTTCTCAGGATTTAGGAAGAGAATGAGAAGCTAAATGTTCTTGGGACTTTGTGGACAGATGACAAAGATCACTTTCTGGGGATATAATGTAGTAACTCCTAAAACAGATTTGTTTTTTTTTTTTGCCAGAAGACAGAAATAAATTATATGATGTGAAAATGTTTTCACATTCATGTCCAGAAAGTGAGGCGGTAAAGAGCAGAGTTTACATTTTCCTGTCTTTACGGAAAGGCCTCTAAATTCCATTAAAGAGGGGCACCAGGGTGGTGCAGTCGGTTAAGTGTCCAACTCGATTTCAGCTCAGGTCATGGTCTGAGGATCGTAGGATTGAGCCCCACATCAGGCTCTGCAATCAGCACGGAATCTGTTTGAGATTCTTTCTTTCTCTTTCCCTCTCCCCCTCTTCTCTCTCTCTCTAATTAATTAATTAATTCCGTTAAAAGTATGCTTGCCATCGCAGGGAGGGCAGAGCTGTGGCGGCACGGGCTCATCTGGGTTCCTGTGGGATTACTCCTTTGGTTTAGAAGGCCTAAGTAGGAAACCCTGCCTTGACTCCACGTGAAGAGAAAGCCCTTCCAGACAGTTCTTGTCTCCTCTAGGCACCTGCAGACTAAAAGGCAATCAAAGGAACCAGGATGCTTCCAGAGTGTTCTCCATTCTTTCAGACGGAGTCTTCTCGTCTCTCTTCCCTCTTCCCCATAATAATTCCTTTTCTAAGGATCCCTTGCCCAGTGTCTCCATGCTGTAGGACGCTCTCACCACAGGGACATTTGACTTCTATGTCCTGACACCTTTGGAAGATTCTGAGAGAAAGATGACAAGTGAGAAACGTCACGCTTTCCTGCCACTGAGGACTCATGCATGATGGTTTTTTGCAACCGACCTTCAACTCTATGAATGGAAAATTGATAGAACTTGTCAGCTCTTGCTTCCTTCTTGCTAAGTTCCAGTTACAAGCTGGGGCATAATTCCTGTAACTTTTATGAAGTCTTTCAGGAATATGAGCGTTGAAACATAGCACTGAAGATATTCTCTACTTTTCACTGGGAAGCTATCTACTTGCCCCAGTTTCAAGATGCATTTGCCCCTGGTCCTTCAGAATCAATTCACTGGACCGTGCTGGGCAACAGTCAGCAGGAGCTCAGGGCTCCAGGGATGACAGAGAAGGCTGAAAATTCTCATTCTCCTGCCGAGTTCTCCATTTACCTCTGAGGTAACCTGGAGAAAAAAGCTTGACTTTGTGCTCGGTTTCTTCCTCTGGATTCAAGCTGGAGAAAACAATGCTAATCACATTTCTAATAGCAGTGAATACACTTGAAAGTCAAGTTCTTTTGCTATGTCAAAGAAGTTTTTGACGTAGTTAAGGACTGTGCCATACGCTAGTCATACCTAAGATTTGGATCTGTAATAACTTGGGTGGGAGTGGGACCGAGGTGCAGGTTATTTTAAAAGGTGACTCTGCAGGGGTCAGCGGGGTTGAGAACTGCTCACGGAGGGGAAAGGACACGGGCTGTGGAGTTGGACAGACTTTGGTTCAAACCCTGGGTCTGCAATGACTGGTTGTGTGACTTATGGTGGATTTCTTAATGATTTTAAGCCTCAATTTTCTCCTTTGTCGAGGAAGATGACGTAGTGCTTACTGGGTTTGCATTAAAGATTAAATGAGATAACTAACATACGCAAAATACGAAATTGCCTGGCACAGAATGAATATCTGATAAATACCTGTGCTCTTTCTCCCTTTAATATGTAAGCATTTTAACAGATTCAAGTGATAATCCTTTACAGAAAAGGGGGCAAACCCCATTGACCTTCTGGCGAGAGTGGAAGTAAGAGCACATTGCTATTGATCTGGGTAGATAAAAGGAGGATGAGGTCAAATCTCATTTTACTCCATGACAGATAATCATATAAATCACAGCTCTCAGGATATTCTGTTGTTGTTGTTTTTCGATTAAATCTTGCAGTACCATACTACAGAATTTTTTTTTCAGAATTTCTATTTTAAACATCTAACAAACTTTTTCTGAGGTATTTTTAGATGTCAAGAATTACTTGGATTTTCTGCTCCATTTCCTTTTTTTATTTGCTTGTCCTCCAATGGTGGCTATCAGTAGGAAATTCACAACATTAAAGAACAAAACAATACCTGAAAATACCCAGTAGAACAAGATAACTTTATTTAATTATAAATGGGGTAATGGGGAACATGGCCCAGCCGGTGGGTTTTGAATAACCTTATAGAAACTCTGTTGGAAGTCAGCTGAGCAGAGGGTCAAACAGAGCTTTTTCCTCTTGGTGCCAAAGACTGAGGAGCTTGCCTAGCCCAGGGGATGACTTGATGTTGCATTGCTCTCCGCACCCCCAACCCCCTTAAAGCATATGGATATTAGGTACTGTGATGAAAACAAAAAATGGCTACATGTAGCCACAAGAGAACCTGGGTGGTTCGGTCCAAGCAGCAGAGCAATGCTCCACTCTTAAAAAATAAATCTCCATATCATATTTTTCTTGAAAAAAAGAGGTTAATCTTTCTTTCTTTCTTTCTTTCTTTCTTTCTTTCTTTCTTTCTTTCTTTCTTTCTTTTATTTATTTGACAGAGAGAGACACGGCGAAAGAGGGAACACAAGCAGGGGGAGTGGGAGAGGGAGAAGCAGGCTCCCAGTGGAGCAGAGCCCGATGTGGGGGCTCGATCCCAGGACCCCGGGATCATGACCTGAGCTGAAGGCAGACGCTTAACGACTGAGCCACCCAGGCGCCCCGAGGTTAACATTTCTTATAAAAGCTATGTACCTACACAGTATACATACAATACGTACTGGTATATATTTTGTGTTCTGCAGTGCGGGCTAAGTGCTTGGGCTCAGGAGGAGGGATGTCCACCCAATCTCAGCTCCCCAGCTACTAGCTCTGTGGCTGTCCAGCTAAGCCTTGGGTTCCTCATCCCTGGAATGAGAGTGACAGTAGTGCAGATCTTCATCAGAGATCTGCTGTGAGGATGACGTGCTGCTGTGGGACACAGAGCAGTCACTCCAAGTGAGCTGTCGGTATTAAAGATGGGGGGGGATCGTATATTTGGAATTCACGGTCTGAGAAGCACTTAGAACAGTGCCTGGCATGGTGTTGATTAGACCTTGGCCATGCCCATCAGCGGCCCCGCCCTCCTTCCTCTTCTCGTCGCTGTGGTAGCTGGATTTCATTACCTGTAATGATACTTGGTTCCAATTTACTTTTGTGATGCTCTTCTTTTCCCTCTAATTGCCCTCGAACTTCTCCTGATACGCAGCACACTGTTCTCCAGAGATAAGTGTTCTGGGCTTTGTCCCGCATAACGGACCACCTGGGCCTGCACGCGCACAGGCTTAAGAATGTTGTTTGTGAGACTCCTGCGGGGCGAATGACCTTGGGAACCGAATTGTTTAAAATATATTATCTGGCCTCCAGGTCAGACCTGGCGCTTCTGTTCTGGACGCCAAGAGCTACAAATCAAATCTTGTCTCACATCCCCCTCCTGCGCCAGGCAGGGCTGGCCCCCTGGAATGGAATCCGGGAGGGGAGGCCACCCTAGCCCAGGCTCCTTGAAAATAGAGAAACATGATCACATGAAAACGCAGCTCGCTCCAAATTGCACGTAGGCGAACAAATGTTTAATTTCAAACCCTGTCATTGGCCCTATAAATATGCCCCTTACGGGGATGGGCACCTGAGGGGAGGACTCGAGCCTGGCTGTCTCCACGGGCTTCCCCAGCTGATGAGGTGGGACGTTTTAAGTACCCAGTTTGATGTAACTGTGCCTTGTTCTCATTTAGTGCTTACTATTCCCTTCGCCTACGTGTAGATTCCTTTCCTCTTCTGTTTCTATTAGGTTTCTATAATAATAATAGTTTTCTTTCCTATTTGAAACCAAAACACAGCTGTTGTGAATCTATATAAACAGATATTTATCCGCATATTTCCCAAAGGGACTCACAAAAGTATCAATCAGTTCCACACAACCGTGAGACAATATTGCACTCATGGTATTCAATGTACATATTCATTAGTTAGCATTTCTTTCTTTTTAAAAAGATTTTATTTATTTATTTGACAGAGAGAGAGCACAAGTAGGCAGAGTGACAGGCAGAGGGAGAAGCAGACTCCATGCTGAGCAGAGAGGCCGATGTGGGGCTGGGATCATGACCTGAGCCGAGGGCAGACAGACGCTTAACTGACTGAGCACCCAAAATAACTGATGTTCTTGACTGCTAACTAGTACTAGGCGCTATGCAAACACATTCATTATCTCACTTAATTCTCAAAATAATTCTTTGAAGACGTTTCTCTTACTACCCCCTATGGCTGACACTGTGTATCGGCTACTCAAAAGTCATTTACGTCCCTTTCCCTCTTCATGGCTGGAATGCTGACGTGAGGATGAGGGTGCAGCAGCCATTTTGCAACTGTGGGACAGCAAGCAAGAAGAAGGATGTCGCCATGCTGGGGACGTCAAAGCAGAAAGAGCCCCACAACACTCATGAGCAGCTACAAGGGCCCTGAATGGCCCAACTATGGACTTATTATTCGATCAGAAAAATAAACCCCGAAGTAACTCTGACCGATTTTCTGTTCCTTGGGCCAAATACATGTCTAGTGAATGCATTTCATGTTATGAATGAGGAAACTAAAGCTCAGTGAGTTTGGGTAACTTTTTCAAAGTCATGCAACTGGTAGGTGTTAGAGACAGGATTCGTACCCAAATCTGCCCAAGAGCAACGCACACGCTACAAAGCACAAGAGCCGCTGCGCTACCCACTCATTACTGCGTTTCCATCACGCAATCGTGGCTCATCCTTTCCAAACTATGTGTCGCAGAATTCAGAGATTATTCATAGGTGAGCCTCAGGAGAAAAGCTTCTCTGGTAAACATTTCATCCTATGGTCCTGGGTTTTTTTGGTTTGGGGGGGGGGTTTGGGTGTTTTTTTGTTTGTTTTTTTTTTTGAGTACCACAATGCGCAATATATCAAAGTTTCTGAAAAATTCTGCAACAAACCTGCCTGACTGGTTGACTCAGAGGTTCCCAAACTTATTTGCGTATGGAACACATTTTTTAAAAAAGTGACAGTCCTATGAGTTTCCTTCAGAACATTGTTCCCCAGAACACCAACTTGGGAGGTCATTCACTGAATTTTAATAAAGAGTTGTTTCCGTAGCTTTGGCTTACAGTAAGAGAAAGTGAGTCACACACAATTTGCTACTGTGTGAATATTCTTGAGGTTTTTGTCCCCTACACAGCTCAGGGCGACCCATGTAATCCCAAACAATTTCTGTGAGAATTTGGTGCCAGGACAAAACACGCAGCTCCTGAGGAAATTGTCTGCTTCCTTTTTTCTAATAATGAGAATGATGTGACTTACTGTGTCTTCTCTTTTGCTTTGGCTTTCCGGAAGCTCAGAGACAAACGGGAAACAATTGTTGGCTCAGGTTCCTGGGTTTTACATATTTATGTTTTCTTTGACCTGATCTTGATTTTCCTCTTTATTTTCCTTGGTCCTGATTCTGTATTTGAATTGTATTGGTATTATTGCGTGTGTTCTTGTGACATTCCATTCTTTGTGGAATGAGATAAATAAACACAAGTGAAGACTCTCTTGAAAAAAATAGAAGTCCCATGGCCTCCTTCTCGACATGGTCATCCCTGTGATGCCCGATCAAAGAGTCAAGTTCATTCATTTAAATGGATACTATAAAACTTGAAATTATATCTTATGAATATCTAATAAAAGGAGGGAAGTAAATCTTCACAGGGGGCATATACTCCTGGAGATGAAACATAAATACCTTTTCTTTTATCTGACTATATTCTAATATAAACTGAACTTTTATTGGAACTAATTCTACTTCTCTAGATTGCTGAGCTAACTCAACATCCATACCACCAGTTAGGTAACCAAATTAATCACAACTGTAGGAGAGGGACACTTTTTCCTTCTTCCCTTCTAATGCCTTTGGCTGGTGTAATAATTACGGTGACATGGGAAATTAACAGGAGAAAAACACATTTCATTTCCTATGTATGGGAGCTTCAATGATAGGAGGCTCAAAAAGTGACCCAAGCAGGCAACTTTTATACCTTTTCAACAAAGAAACAACACATTTGTGAAGAACTGACAGAACGATGAGGTTTGGGCTTGGGTGGCAAATTCATGAAGCAAAAAGGTTTATTTATACAACCTTCTTGGCTTTGAATTCCCTATCTCTGGCCATAAGGATGCCTTCTATCCTCCTGGTATAGGGAGGATACTGTCACATGGCAGATGTATTTCCTGCTTTCAGAGAGACGAAGGACAATCAGAGTGTCCTTGCACCAGCTGTCTCTCGAGTAACTTCAGTTTAAAATCGTGCGCCAAAGGGGCTATTTTTGGCTGGCAGGTCGTGCTTCCATTCACAACCTTGCAGAAAAATAAAATCAAGAAAGGCAGACGTGCCCTATGATATATCTCTATCTGAGGATACTTAAGGGTTGACTAACCATGGCTTCCTTAAGAAGGAATAGAATTTGCTGTAATTATCAACACAGAGGAGCAGTAAGTGATTGACAGGCTGATCACTCGTAGCATTCATTGAAGGGGCAACCCGGCAAGCCCCAGACCAATAAGCAAATGTTAACTAAGGGCACGTTGTAGAATCCAGTAGGCGATACAAAGACATATGGTGAAGGTGTTGACTCCCCGACTGCTGCAGGGAGAGTGCTCGGGCATTGAGTAGGAGCCGGGAGAGAGAGTTTGGAGCATATGATTTGCAGCCACTGTTTTCAAACAAACTCCTCTAGAGCTGCTTTCGGACATTGTTGAATGTATTGACCATTTTCATGTCTCTGTATACCTTCTCTTCAATTTTTAAAGCTCTAAACTCCAGGCTTTCATACAAGGCGTGGTGAGTACTTGGATAAATTTCATGGGTGCAGATACAACATTTTTAAATATTAACATTTGTTTCTTTCTCTCTATTCTTTCAGGTAGCAAGAAGATGTCCTCCTCAAGGATCTCAGAAAAGGATTGTGGCAATGTAAACTCAAAGAAACAGAAAGAGTTCAAATTTAGCTTTTGAGTTTCAACATAGATCTTGTAAACTTGTGGCAGAGAAAGTGGCTTGAGAAAAAAGGGTTTTCAGGAATGCCCTTGTTAACCTTGTTAGAGTTAGCATAAGACTGAAAGTGCAAAGTCTTAAATATAGAAGTTTATTTCTCTTTCATGTAAAAAAAAAAATGCCTGGTCATGTGGAGCTGACATTGTCACCAGATACTCAGATTCCATATGTATTTTAGTTCCCTTCTAGTACTGGTTTACAGCCTTACGATTACCTCCTGGTACAAATGGTTGCTAGAGCTCCAACCATTATATCCACATCCCAGGCAATAGGAACTAGGGAAAGGCAAAATGATTCCTTCCTACACAGTCAGATCACTTACATAGGCAAGACAGAGGTCCCACAGAACACTCATGTTGTATTTCATTTGCCAGAATTTAGTCACATGGCTATGCTTAGTTGCAAGGAGCCCAGAAAACGTAATCTTTTGTAGATTTATCTACAAATAAAATCAGCAGTGTGTTACTAAAGTAGAAAGAGAGAGCGGATATAGGGTCACCAATAGCAGTTTCTGCCACAACCCTGAAGTCAAAGTTCAAAGTTGATACCATAAATACAAATCGACAGTCATCCTTGAGTATGCAATAGCAAATTTTCTCACTCAGGATGAGATAAACATCCTTTGGACTGGGTGATGATGGGAGGAACAGAAAGGAAATAAGGAGAAAATGGCTGTTGTGGGTCCCATGCAGGTTCCTATGACTGAAGATTCATGACCGAATCGTCCGAAGAAAACCCAGATAGACCGGGGAGTGCGAGAGCCGAGGCTCTGTGCCTGGCTCCCAGGGGAAAATCCAGGAGGTGACGAGGCTCATGGAATTGCTGCAGGCCTCTGTGTTGAGTTATCCGTAATAGAAATGGCAGCCTGATAGGTCGAGGCAGGGAGAGCCTGAGACCCTATGGTAGATGGCCTATGACCCTAGGGTAGTTGGGGAGAACATCTAAAATCAATGTCCGCAAGCCCTTCCCGCTCCATTATGAGGAGCTCAGAGGTAGAGGAGGAAGGTCAGCAGCCCTAAGGTACTTTGAGGTGGAGATAAGAGGGAGGCAGGGTGACCTTCCTGGACCTACCACCAGAGACCAGATGGAGAACCCAGATGTCCTAGAAATTTCCGAGAGGGGGTGACACACATCTCCACAGATGCAGGCAGGGACATATACCTCCCGGCCCTCCAGCACCATGGCTCTGTGAGAACTCCCAGTATTTAGCCATAATCCAGGGAATGGGGTGGGGAGGGTGGTGAAAATCCTGAATTGACTGAAAAAAAAATCTGAATGAAAAGACTCTGATTTGACTGGGTTTTCCCTAAAATGGCTGGGATTAAGTTATGCTACCAGACAGGGTTGGGGCTTGAGATTAAAATTCATTTCAGTTATAGGAAAAAATTCTATACCACTGAGAGTATGGCGTGTGGGCTTTCCTTGGCCACACGTGCTCTCTCGGTTTGTCACATCTCACTCTCAAGTCATTCAGCTCGGAATTTCGCCTCCTTCTTTGTTCAGTGTTATGTGAAAAGTAGTGACAAATGAACATTTTGCTATTTCTACTGAAGTTATTTTGAGTGAGCAAAATTTCACTGTCACTTTGCTTCGATAATATTGTACGTCCTGTCTATGTGTCACGCCCCTCTCCATTCCGCACTGACAAGCATCTACACGGATGGCTGAAGATGTATTTCCCAAACTTTTGCTGCATGTGAGGTGACCACTTGGTCCTGTCCTCCCCAGGGTTTTTCCAGTGTTAGCAGTGGAAGTCTCGTGCACCCAGGAACTCTTCAACAGTTCTGGGCAAACCAGGACCATTGGTCCCCCTTGCTGTGTCAGACTCGCCTGGAGGGCCTGGTTAGCTTGGATTCCTAGGCTCCCCCCTCAGAGAGTCTAATTCAGCAGCAGTGGGGGTGGAAGCCCAAGACTGCATTTGTCAACAAGCTCGGGGAGATTTGATGCTGGAGGTCTAAGGACCATGTTGTACAGGCCCAAGAAACAGGTCAGTTTTTTCCCAGTCTTTTTTTTTTTTTAAGATTTTATTCATTTATTTGTCAGAGAGTGAGGGAACAAGCAGGGGGAGCAACAGGCAGAGGGAGAAGCAGGCTCCCCATTGAGCAAGGAGCCCGATGAGGGAGTCAATCCCAGGATCCCAGGATCATGACCTGAGCTGAAGGCAGAGGCTTAACCGACTGAGCCACCCAGGCACCCCAGGTTTTCCTCAGTCTTAACATAATAAAGCAATGATGTTGATCCATATATTTAATCAATGACACCCTTGTGGCAAAGACTTTGACCAAGATCTTAAGCTTCTCTCCTCTTCATTTCTAGCAATTCCCTTGCCAGGCCAGCTCTGTGGGGCTGACCTAGAGTTCATCCTCCAGGGGGTTTAGCCTAGAACTTGTCCCTCCAGCACATCTAGAAGTTTTATAAGCACCTAATTTTTTTATATCGAATCCCTTCCTGCTAAAACCAGCCAGAGAGGGTTCTGTTATCTGTACCTGAATCCTACTGATAAATCATGGGACCCTGGAGCATAGTTTGAGAAGCACTGAAGAAAAGGGGAGAGGAGTTTGTACACATTTCAGGGAGCAGGGGAGAAGGAACAGCAGAGATTTCCTGTGAGTGCCAAAGCCTGTCTAGACAAAGATGTCCATGCACACCTCGGCCATTTACGAGCAAAACACTTATAAACCCAGCTGTAGAAAACCATATCAGTACGTTCCTGAACAATTACCACAGTCAGCAAAGAAATGACATCATCCCTCCTCTCAGTCAGAACAATAAGCTTGCTCTAAATCTGTACACAACAAAAGCAAACTCTGTTTGTCTAACAGATGGAAATGAACAGACCTGAAGGTCATGGTGATCCTTCTGTGGTCTAACCAGCCTCCCCGGCACAGTGTCTTACCCCAGAAGATCACAGATCTGAACACAACTAGACACCGTCAAATCCCCTGAGCCCAGTGAAGACTTCTAGAACCAGAGACCCAGGTCCTGCCATGGTAAGAGGAGTAAGCACAATCTAGAAGAAAGGAAACCCCCAAATTCTCAAACATCTCCCAGGAGATCAACTTCACAGCCATTCCTTTTGATTTTTTATTTAAGCCTTTAAAAATTCATTCATTTGGTAAGGTAGAAAGGCAAAAGAGATGGCAAACATACTCTCAACTACAAGGTCCCTAATTTGCTGAATCAGGCATGGTGGGGGACAAAGTAAATTATGAAATCTCAATGTAGACAGACCTTTTTTTCCCCACGTTTTTATTTAAAATTTAGTTAACATAAAGTGCAATATTGGTTTCAGGTGTAGAATTCAGTGGTTTATCAGTTACTTACAACACCCAGTGGTCACCGTGATAAGTACTTAATACCCATCTCCTATCTAGCCCATCCCCCACCCACCACCCTCCATCAACCCTCAGTTTGTTCTCTATCAATAGTCGCTTATGGTTTGTTTCTCTCTCTCTCTCTCTCTCTTCCCCCCCATATGTTCATCTGTTTTGTTTCCTAAAATCCTCATATGAGTAAAATCATATGGTACTTGTCTTTCTCTGACTTATTTCACTTAGCATAATACACTCTAGTTCCATCCGTGTCATTGCAAATGGCATGATTTCATTCTTTTTGATGGCTGAGTAATGTTCCAGTGTGTGTGTGTGTGTGTGTGTGTGTGTGTGTGTGTGTACACCACTTCTTTATCCATTCATCAGTCGATGGACATTCAGGCTCTTTCCATAGTTTGACTATTGTTGATAATGCTGCTATAAACATTGGAGCACATGTACTCCTTCGAATCTGTATTTTTGTATCCTTTGGGTAGATATCTAGTAGTGGGATCGCTGGATCATAGGGTAGCTCTATTTTTAACTTTTTGAGGAACCTCCATACTGTTTTCCGAGTGGCTGCACCAGTTTCCATTCCCACCAGCAGTGCAAGAGGGTTCCGTTTCTCCACATCCTCACCAACTCAATGTAGACAGTCCTTAATATCAACTCTAACATGCCAATTAAATCCTTGAGATTGGGTTATGCATGTGTACAGACTCAGAGCTAGATACGAAAGTTAATACTCCTCTCGATAAAGCAGCACTTCTGCCAAGACTTGGCGAGTTGGTCTGGCTGGACTGATAACAGTGGCATTGACAAGTTCAGGGAAGTACCATACATTTCCCTCTGTTTTATTTTCCAGCTTAATTGAGATATAATTGACACATAATGTGTAAATTTAAGGTGTGCTATATGGTGATTTGATACACCTGTGTATTGCCAAGTGATTACCTTAATAAGGCTAGTTAACACCGCCATCACCTCACATAATTACCGTATGTGTGTGTGTGTGTGTGTGTGTGTGTAGGGAGAAACTTTAAGATCTCTTTTAGCAAATTTCAAGTGTATGATACAATATTGGTGACTCCGGTCACCATGCAGTATGTTAGATCCTGGAAGCAGCACACATTGCATGAGCCTGACTCTCTTAGGCCTTTGAGGACTCCTTACGCTGCCATGTTTGACTCATTTAAAAAAAATTTTTTTTTAAGATTTTTTTTAAGATTTTATTTATTTATTCGACAGAGATAGAGACAGCCAGCGAGAGAGGGGACACAAGCAGGGGGAGTGGGACAGGAAGAAGCAGGCTCATAGCAGAGGAGCCTGATGTGGGGCTCGATCCCAGAACCCCAGGATCACACCCTGAGCCGAAGGCAGACACTTAACCTCTGTGCCACCCAGGCGCCCCTAAAAATACTTTTCTGATTGCAAAAGACACTCTGCCAGAGACACTTTGTATAAATTTGATTACTAGTCTGTAAGGTCGCATTCTAACAAGACAAAAGAATCAACATAATCCTTTTTTTGCCCCCCTCAAAATTTGGCTTCTTATCCCAACAGAAACTCTTTACCGGTTGGGTTATTTAAAAGGTATAAAATCATCATATGTTGTGGTTTTTACATTTTTACTTCTGTTTTTCTCTCCTGTTACATTTGTAATGAACCTATTATGAGTATTTCATCCATTTTTTGGAAGGCACTTTATATACAATTCTTCAAGTAACGGGGTAGAACAAAAGGGTAGAATCATTCTTTGCGCCACTTTTAAGAATAGAAAAACCAGGCAGAAAACCAATAAGGAAATAGAATTGAACAGTACTATACACCAACCAGAGCTAACAGACATGAATGAACCTTGAAAATACTGTGCTAAGAGAATGTTAGCCACAAAATACGCACATTGAATGATCCCATTTGTAGAAACCGTTCAGAATGGGCGTAGCCATAGAGATAGAAGGTACAGTGGTGGTTTCTAGAAGCTGTGGGGAGGAAATATGACTCTGTCTAGTTGGGGGGAGAGAGAAAAGGTAGACATTCCTGTCTGGGACCCTAGTATCAGATAACTCTGTGCCCTTAGAAATGAGTTTTAACCTAAGCATTTCTTTGTAATTTTCTAAGTGAGACCAATATTAACTGCCATTCATGCGTTGCTGGAGTTTTGCTAAGATTTATGACCTATTAAGCCCGAAGCAGTGAGGCTGGCAAGGGCAGTGAGGGGGGCCAAGAGGAGGCATGAAGAATGGGAAAGGACAGGAAGAGAGCTAGTCTCTTCACCCACATTATAGGGCTGGTGCGAGCATCAAAGGACGCCGTGTCTATGCAAGTGTTTGCACCCACAGCACACCACAGAAATGAAAGGAATCATTACTGTTTAATGAGACAGAAGAATAGTTCACTAAATTATTGGTGTCTGAGTTACTGTTCAGTTCTCATGTGTAGGATCATGCCCAAATTTTCCATAAAAGTTTTGGTCTTTGAGAGATTGGTGTGTCATAAATTGGCATTAACTGGCATAATCATCCTGTTACTGTGACTACATGAGATGTCAACAAAAACCTAAAGCTCACAATAAAATTTTCTCAGTACACTGACGGAATTTGAGACAGAATTGAGGCAAGGGTATAAAAGCACTTTGTTAACTGGAAAATGCTAAATGAAGGGCAGTTATTATTTGAACTAAGTAAGTTGTATTCATTTTGCTTTTTGTTTTTAAGTACATGTCAAAATATATCAGCCAATTTCCAATTCAGTCCCATGACAATATTTATTGGTGCCATCTGCTGGCCCTGGAAGTTCCTGAAAAATTGATGAGATTAGGATGAACCAAATGATAAACAGCTCAGTACGTGGTATTTTAAGTACACGTATTCCTCACATATTCACGTTATTATAGGTCAAGTTTCTGGCATGCATTTCTTGTATGAAAATTTTCTATGTAAGATATTTTGATGCCGAATAAATGACTATGTTTCATAAATTGTAATATTCATTCATTCCAGGACTCTCTTTTGAGCTCTTTGGGTCTGCCAGGCCCTGGGATATGAATAGGGATGCAAGGAGGTGTAACTGTCTCTGCTCACAAGCGGCCAGGGTCCTCCGTTTAGTGGGGGAGGACAGATCCATAAGGAACTAAACGTGACCCACTGGGGTGAGCAAAGACCCCCAGGGGGGAAACCAAGGAGGGGACCTCCCCAATCCAGGAGGTGGTGGTCTTTTCCACAAAATATTGAAATCTCCCACCTTTTCAGAGGTGGAGGAGAGAAGGAAGAATTACAGAAGAAAAATCAAACTTGAGAAAGTGAAGCTCTCAAGCCAATAGAGGTAAGAATTAAAAAAAAAAAAAGCTTCCTCTAATCAGAGGAAACAGGTGTCAAGTGGGCTCCATGAACAATGAGCTCAATTTATTTTTTTTTAAGATTTTATTTATTTATTTGAGAGAGAGAAGGGGAGGGGCAGAGGGAGGGAGAAAGAGAGTCTGAAGCAGATTCTGCATTGAGTGCAGAGCCCGAGACAGGGTTCAACCTCATGACACCCCCCCAGATCAAAACCTGAACCCCTGCTCCCCATCACGACCTGAGCCAAAACCAAGACTCGGAGGTTAACTGACTTCACCACCCAGGTGCCCTGAGGAACCGAATCTTAAGCTTCACCTAATTTTAAATTAATTTGAAGCAGCACGTGCAGCTAGTGGTTTCCAGACCGGACGGCAGAGTTAGCGCCCTGTGAGGCACGGCGGATCATGGAAGGACTGGACTGCAGCTGAGAGCAACAGGCAGATGATGGGCAGAGGGTCGGAGCCAGAGAGATGTGGGTTCCCTCCCTGGCTCTCTCACTTCCTCGATTTGTAACCTTGGGCAAGTTACTCAGCCTCCAGAAGCCAGCAGTAGAATGGCAGTGACAAGAGCACCTACCTCCTAGGAGGACAGTTACGGGCAGTACCGAGCAAGAGGGCCCAACCTTTCAGCAAATGTCTGACGCATGGTAAGTACCCAATACAAGTTCATTATGATTATTATCTAAAATATTTCCAAAACTTTATCATGGGGGGCAGGGCAAGATGCAGGACGTCTACTGGAGCAACTGTAGGCCGACTTGGCTCCCAACGCTTCTTAGAGCTGTAATTCCGTAAATGTATCCACTGAACAGTTTCTTTCTCTTCTGTGTTATTCATTGTCTCTGTGTCTAGTGATTTCAGTCTTTCTATTCTTCTTATAGTATGGACTGGTTTGTTTTGTTTTTCACTTGACTGACTTAATTATCATACTGTTGAAGCCATACTATTATGGAAAACTGACTAATGATCATACGCTATAGAAGTTTGCAATGACGTCAAAATAATGTTTGATGGACCGGCCACAGTGATGCAAGTTTTCTTGCTAATTACTGTTTTGTTCACAGGAGTGACTTTTCTGACACCACTGTGACATGCCACGAGGCTTTACCCATAACACACTGCATGGTACGTTTATGTCTGACTGACTTTTCCTTATTATATTCTTTTTTTTTTTAAGATTTTATTTATTTGAGAGAAAGAGAGAGAGAGTGCGAGGGGGGCAGACTCAGCGGAGCATGGAGCCGGACGCAGGGCTTGATCGCACGACACTGAGATCATGACTGAGCTGAAATCAAGAGTTGGACGCTTCATCGAGTGAGTCACCTAGGCGCCCCTCCTTCTTATATTCTTAAAGATAAGAAAGATTTATAAATGTTTGCAAATGTTTTATAATAGCTCTGATACATTGTGGGGCTTGATTTATTGCAGAATCTATTATTTTTGCCAAAATCAGCACTGTCTTCCATAATCTCTTCTCTTTTGGTGGTTTAAGAGAGCAGACTAGCATCTGGATACTTATTTTTTTAGACAGGTAACATAGACATGCCTATATATTGTCAGCTGCCTGGAGAACAATATTCTGATTGAAATTGACTGGAATTTCACAAAACGGAACTGTCCTCAAAGTGGTGTTGAAGGAGCATCTTGGCTCAAGTCAGAAATAGTGCTAATGAGGCACCCTGGGAGTGGAACATTCTATCGCAAGGGTAAAAAAGATATATTTTTTTTCATTGCTCAACTACATTGTTAAATATGGTACATTTCTTAGATAACTTACAAGGGAGCCTTTTGAGTAAAGGGTAAACATAATAGGAATGTTGAGCCCTAAATGGAACCTAAGCCAGCAATAACAAGATTAGCCTGCATGCAGCTTTTAGCCTGGATAGGTTGCTCTTAGTATAATGTGATGACCTGAGCACAGGCACATCAGACCTTTCACTTAAGCCTGCCAACGTCGTGGATTGCTCTGAATATTTCCTGTGGACATGCTTTTAACACTAGTGGGAGCTCTTGACATTAAGGGAAAAAAAATCACAAGACCCACTGTTGTTCTGCAGACTTCTCCCTCTCATATTAGATCCAGTCCTCATGTCTGGGAGACCCTTAAGGACATCATCTGCCAGGATTTGGATCAATTTTTTTTTTTTTAAAGTGCATGCTTAGCCCTTGCATAAAGCACTGGAACATGGAAGTAAATAATTTGCTACAATCTTCCTTTCTAACCTCTGAACAAGAGTTAAGCCAGTGATAGGAAATCAGGCCCTGGTCATTTGTTATTGCTGCTGTTCAATTTTAGGTTATTTCCATACCTGTTATGTATATGAGACTGTCACTCAAAGAAAATCACACACAAAAAAACACAGGAGAAGAGGCAGAGGAAGAGACAAACAGTTGTTTTCCTATACTTTTGAGAACATGGAGAGGGAAATGTAAGAAAAACAGTAAAGCTTATTAAGTACCTGTAACATTTGACAGTGGTATTTCTGCTTTCCAGAACAGCCTCTGTCTAGTTGCCTGTCCCCTCAGTTGCAGCTGCTATGACACCCTGTATTCTATCTAGCACTTTATTACACTCCTGGAGTAAAGCCTGAACAGAAGAGAGCAATAGCTCCCTAACTTTGGCCTTCCAGACCATGGCACTTGATTGTCAATGAGAGGGTGGCCTGGCATATTCTTGGGAAGCAGAGAAGAGACTCTCACAGGAAGGGATTAATCCTGGAAGGGCTTTGAATTTCCACTTTCTTGCACTCTCTATGGTCACCGTACATTCCTCCATAATTCTATTTCTGATCAAAGGAATAAGAAAACCTGGAAGATTTTTTTAAAATCTTAAAAAAAAAAAGAATTAGAGAAATTAAATAACTTTCCAAGTCACAGAGTCAGCAAGTGGTAAAATGAGACTGATAGGTAAGCCTAAGTGATTTGAAATGTCATGTTTTTTTTTTTTAAAGATTTTATTTATTTATTCGACAGAGATAGAGACAGCCAGCGAGAGAGGGAACACAAGCAGGGGGAGTGGGAGAGGAGGAAGCAGGCTCATAGCAGAGGAGCCTGATGTGGGGCTCGATCCCATAACACCGGGATCACGCCCTGAGCCGAAGGCAGACGCTCAACCACTGTGCCACCCAGGCGCCCCTGAAACGTCATGTTTTAACTCATTTTAAGATGAGTGCCTGGCCATGGAATCTATTTAATAGATACTGAATGCATGAATAAATGAATGGGGGAAAATGAATGAACGGGGACTGCAATGGAATATGCACCTGTTATGCCCAAGTAGGCCTTGGTAAGAATCGCTTAAAAACAAAGGAGTAACAGATACATATGCTTTGTTTTGCTCTGAAAGGTAGAACCGGGACAAATCCGTGGAAATTGAAGACTTCCTGTGGCTTCCTGTACAGGAATCTGGCTTCCTGTACAGGAATCTGGCTTCATTGCCTGAATGACCTTCAATCCTATGATTCAAAGATTCTATGAGGTCAGTGTCTTTATAGAGGCATAATAATGAAGAACCTTCCAACACAGAGCTGCTTTGTAAGACAGTGATCTGCCCATCTTTCAAGGTGGCCCATGTGACCACCTGCTGGCAATAGAGGAAATTATTAAATTGGGTAGTGTAGAAGACTGTTTACAAAAGTGGCTACACTTTCTTCCCTTTACCCACTCCCCTTTGCGAGATGATGTTGAAGCCCCTCCCACTGAGAGAAGGCATCCCCCATCCCTTGAATCTGGGCTGGACTTGTAGCTCACTTTACCAAAGAGAATGCAACAGAAGCAATATTCTGCCAGTTCTGAGTCTATGTCTCAAAAGGCCTTGCAGAGTTTTGCTCTCCTTCTAGAAACTCTGAGAACCCTATGAACAAGCCTGCTGGAGAACACAAGGAGATATGGAGAAGAGAAGCAGCAGAGCCAATAGCCAGTCAGCTCTGGAAGCATAACCACCTTGCTGACCTGTAACAGACCACAGATGCCTGAAGAAGCTTAGCGGAGATCAGAAGCCCCGCCCAGCTCACCTGTAAATTCATGGGCAATAGTAAATGGTTGCTGTGTGATTCTCCAAAACACCTTCTGAGATGGGAAGAGATAGGGAATGCCTGATGTCCTGATCAGAATAGGTCATGTGCCATCAACTCCCTATATCCCAGAAAGCCTGCAAGAACTTTCTTCAAGGGACTTCATAGCCAACATTAATTGGACATCTTACTACTTGCCAGGTAATAGTCATAATGCTTTATGTAATTTAATTCTTAAGTCTCACAACAACCAGTGAGAAATACATTATCATTGAACTGATTTGACAGATTTAGAAGCCATGACAGAGAACTGAAGACACTTACCCAGGGTACAGAGTTAGTGAATGCCTAGAACAGGTTTCTAACCCAGAAGTCTAAAACTACAGCCGTTTCCATTAGCCACTCTATACTGCCTCTTGTTAGCCAATGTAAAGGGGACAATTGTCAGCAGGGACTGTACTTACCTTCACAAAACCTGGCGGTTGTAAGTAGCCCCCCAACACCTTTCACCAGGCTCTGATGTCACCAAATACCTCATTCATTTTCCGGGCTTCTCCCACCTCAAAGTCGTTTTTCTTACTTCCTGTTTCTAAGGAATTTCACTGTTATATTTGAAGCTTAGAACCGTGATCAGGAGAAATGTTTAAAAAGGCTCATTACCAAAAGTATGGAAGCAATTAGAAAAAACACTCCTTTCATAAAAGAGAATCAATTTTCCATTGTGAGAGTTTCCATCCTACCCAGAAATAGAAATGTGCATAAATCAGGTTTAGAAAAATGTATGAGATGGGCTTATGCAAAAGGCTTCAGCAGGGAATCAAATGCTAAATAAAATGATAAAAGCAGATCTAATAATCATGCCTAATGTACAAGATGTGTCCAGTCTTTTTTCCCCGATATAGTTTCTCTGCAGCTCACGATAGCTACAAAATGTCTCAAATGACTATTTTTCTTGTTGAATACAATGGACTGCCAACACTTCAATCATAGTTAAACTAGTCCGGCAGAAAAAAGCCAAGGAATGTCTCCATCCAAGGTTTTCTGCAGTTTGGTAGTGTATAGCTCTCTGCTATAAGATTTCTTAAATGAGAATTCCAGTTGCCAAACTGGATGAAACATGACCAAGACATATCCACTTTTCTAGAAATTTCCTCTACCTTATTTAATTTCTCCCTTGGAGAGGCGGTATCACTCATCTCCCTATTAGTATTTTTTTTTCTGACACCTCTTGGGGCCCTGGTACAACACCCCCTCCCCCCACATTCCACAGATACACACAGTAGGGCTTAGTCATTTTTGACTTGATGCGGGACAGTGGGAATCCTCTATTACCCCTCACCTCCATCCCACTGCTCGGGACTTGACTGCTGCCTCTAGGCAGAGTAGTAGAAATGTTTGCCTATCTGCTTGTAGTCCTTCTTTTTATTTCACCCATTTGTCCAATTATTTTAGAGCATTCCTGTAATCTCATCTCCTTCTTGCCTGTAGCTTTTTAAGACTCTGATAAGAACCCCTCACTTCTCCCACCTCTTGAAATGAACCATCTGGCTCTCACACCCAAGATGCCAGTCTTGTTTGGGGAAGTTTTCGTGGAACCCTTTTTTTTCCTTTTTAAATGAATTTGATATTTCAGAACAGTTTTAGATTCACAGCAAAATTGAGAGAGCTCCCCTATACCCCTGGTCCTCACAAGCATACAGCCTCCCTCACTGCCAACGTTCCGTACCAGAGTGGTGCATTTGTTACAAATGGTGAACCTACACTGACACGTCACTATCACCCAGAGTCCAACTTTTTTTAAAAAAGGTTTTATTTATTTGTGAGAGAGAGAGAGAAAGGGAGAGCCAGCAGGAGCAGGGGGAGGGGCAGAGGGAGAGGGAGAAGCAGACTCCCGCTGAGCAGGGAGCCCCACAGGGCTCCATCCCGGGACTCTGAGATCATGACCTGAGCAGGAGGCAGACGCTTAACTGACTGAGCCACCCAGGCGCCCCCCACCCCCAGAGTCCATACTTGATGTTAGGGTTCACTCTTGGTGCTGTATATTCCACGGGTTTTGACAGATGTAAAATGGCTCGTGTCCACAGTTAGAGAATCCTACAGAATGGTTTCACTGCTCTAAAAATCCTCTATGCTCTGCGTATTCATCCCACTTTCCCCTCAATCCCTGGCCACAGATCTTTGTTACCATCTCCATAATTTTGCCTTTTCCTAAGTATCATATAGTTGGACTCATCCTATAATACTTAGCTTTTTCAAATTGGCTTCTTCAGTTGGTAATATGCTTTCAAGGTTTCTTCATGTCTTTTTATGGCCTGATAGCTCATTTCTTTTTAGTGCTGAATGATTAATGTTCCATTGTCTGGATGTATCATAGTTTATTTATTCACTCACCTACTGTCTCAGTCAGCTTAGGGTGCTACAACAAAATACCAGAGATTGGGTGACTGAAGCCCCAAACATCTATCCCTCACAGCTCTGGAGGCCGAGAAGTCTAAAATCAAGGTGTCAGTGGGTCCATTCTGTGTACTTTGTGAAGGCTTGCAGATGCCCACCTTCTGGCTATGTCCTCACATGATGGAAAAAGAAAGCTCTGGTGTCTCTTCCTCTTATAAGGCTACTAATCCCATCATGGGGACTCTACCCTCACGACCTCATCAAAACCCAATTACCTCCCAGAGACCCGCACCTCTATCATATTGGTGGTTAGGGCTTCAACATACGACTTTGGGAGTATAAATGTTCCATCCATAACACCAACTGAAGGATATCCTGGTTGCTTCCAGGTTTTGACAATTATGAATAAAGTTGCCATAAACATCAGTGTGCAAGTTTCTTCATGGACATAGGTTTTCAGTTCATTTGGGTGAATACCAAGGAGTATGATTGCTGGATTATATGATAGTATGGTAAGAGTATGTTTAGTTTTGTAACTGTACCACTTTGCGTTCCCACCAGCAATGAATGAGTGTTCCCAATATTCCATGTCCTGATGTTATCAGTGTGAGACAGCTAGGGACCATGGGAACAAGCCCCAGGTGAAAAACATTGTGCACCTGGGGTACTCTCCGTGGGCTGTTACTCTTAAACCACTTCTCTTACAGAGCAGAACCAGGATATGGCCCTATATACAAGCGAGATTTCAAGCAGAGGACCCAGGATCCAAAACCCACCAATAAGCTGCCTGGTTGCCTGCCAATCTTGACCAATCAGGATGAGGCCCTTCCAGCCAATCAGGATGAGGCATTTTTCTCCTTCTTCTTATTAGTGTATTGGGCTCTGATGGGAACCGGAGCTGCAACTTTCTCTATATAGGCAGGGCCTCCCCTCAGTTGGTGGAAGCCAGCCTAACTAGTGTCTGTTAGTGCTGTCTCCCTTCATCTTGAGCTGTGGCCCTAATAAAGCCTTGTTTTGCCTTTGATTTTTGGGTCCAGACTTAGGTCTATCCTTGTCCAGCCTAAGAACCCAACTTTGGTAACAAGTGTTGTGGATTTTGGCCTTTCTAATAGATGTATGGTGGTAAATTGTTGTTTTTACCATTATGTTTTAATTTCATTTTTGTCCTTTACTGTTGAATGTACTCTACATTGTGAAATTTTTCTTCAGAATTTTCTTTTTATAGAAGTAATATATACTCAATAAGTAAGAGTCCTCTTTGCACGCCAGCCTTTGCCTTAGAGTCAACTTATTCCAGCCAGTCACAAAGGACTTAATGTCAATAATTTCTCATACCTCCTTGGAAATATATCTTTTTATCTCCCCTCTCCATCTCTGGCACCCCTCCCCCCACCCCATATGCTGGTCTCACCCAACTCAAGTGTAGACCTGCCAAATGTGTCTTTCTTTTTAACCAATTGAAATTTATTTAGGAGAACATTCTATAACTTTTATATATGTCTTATAACTATAATAAGTCCAGAGAACTGCTTTTATAATCTCAAGTGTCTCTGGTTATTGAACTGCCCCTATTATTCTCTTAGTGTCATTTTTGCTATAATGGATTTGTTAATCAAATTAAAATGCAAGATTTATTTTATCCAGAGTTTTTACTAAAATGAAAATATTCTATTCATGAAGTTCCTGTTTAAATCATCTTTCCCTCTTTTTAATAAAATGCTATCCTTAAGGTTATAATCCATTCAATTTGAGCAAAAGTAGAATCATTTAAGTAACAGACATGTCTTAAAATTAAAGTGAAAATGACCATCCGGGGCACCTGGGTGGCTCAGTCAGTCAAGTGTCTGACTTCGGCTCAGGTCATGATCCCAGGGTCCTGGGCTCCCTGCTCAGTGAGGGTCTGCTTCTCCCTCTTCCTCTGTGCATGCTCTCTCTCTCTCTCTCTCTCTCAAGTAAATAAATAAAATCTTAAAAAGAAAAAAAAGAAAGTGACCGTCCAAAATTATATTTACAAAGAGACCAAAATTGACCCAAATTTGTTTATTTTGAGGTCAAGTTGGTATATGACATTATATGAGTTTTGGGCATACAGTATTGTAATTGTGGCTTTATTTGTCCATTAGCAGCTTCATTTGGGGACTGAATTCACCTTGAGTGTGGATTCCACTTTGGGATACAGCAGTGTGAGAAAAAAATCCAGCCTATGGGAGAAGCTAATGAAGAAAACTTCCCGAGGGAAAGAAATTCCTCATCATTAATGGAGAAGGGCCAGGCCAAGCGCTGTGGGAGAAGCATTTCCTCTTCCTGAGGACTCCCCACTTCCCACTGCCCTCTCGCTCTTTGGCAGCGGGGCCCAAGGGACAAAGACTGGGAGGGCTTTTCCTGCAGTAAGGAACTTGCAGGTGTGTACTGCCCAGCTCCGTTTTCCCTCAAATACACACCTCTGTGTCTCCACACATACGTCCATAAATGGTTTGTTAAAGTTATACAACGAAAATTAACTAGTTCTACAAAGTTTATTATTAATAAGAACGTAGGTCGGCAGCCTCCCCTTCCACTGTTCCCCCTCTCTTAGTGGAAATCAGCTCTCCTCACGGTTATTAATGGCTGAGCTCTTCCGTGTCCCTGGTCTCCACTATACTATTTTCCTCCTTTCAGGAGAAGTACATTCTGTTGGTGAGGTTCTTGAAGCTTACACCATTTTAGGGACTCTTTTAAAAAAAGGACATAAGATCTAGAATTAAGCTGTGGAAGGGTCCCTCAAGCTTAAGCTTCATGACCATCAGGGCAAATCTCTGCCTCTGCCTTCAAAGACACACAGATCTATCGTCTTAAATTATCCCGCTGCTACCCCTACACTGTCGCCAACCCACAGGCCATATTACAAATCTCTTTACAATTTTGCATTCACGTTGCTCCCCAAAGTCCACCTCCTCTATAAAATTTTTCTCTTGAGCTGCAAAAATAGTAATATTTCTTTAATTCCACTTTCTCTGAAATTTAATTTATATTTTGCTTCATTTGTCACCCCGTAACATATACTTATCCCATTTGTTTTTAAGACAATTAAAAAAATACATATAGTCATTAGCAGCCCATGATGCACAATTAGGGGTAAAGTTGGTTTTGCATATCAAAGGAAATTAATTAAGCTATTATCTATATTACTAAATTTGAGGCAGAAGTCCTTTATGAGATGCTACAAGCTTTAGAGGAAAATAACTATTTCTAATATTAGATTTTATATGGCTGGTTTGCTAGGAAAAAATGGTAAGATCTTAAGTATTAAATGTGACCAGATAGTAGGTATTGAAACCACTAAAAAACAAAATCAATCACAGTAAACTCACAGACACAGTAAAACTCGAAGTGTTAATAGAGCTGAAACTGTTTTTCTTCAGCATTATGAATCTTCTTATTTGCAAATGACAATACCAGGGCTCCAAAGACACAATCTTACCCGTCAAACTATTAAAATATGTGGCTCTTTCCTGCAGTGTCATGTTACTACTGAAATTTTTATTTCCTAGTAATGCCGGAGGTAGTAATTAGAAGGTGTATTATTTCTGGCCAACCATAATGGATACAACCACAGCGAAAAGGTTAATGGCTATGCTAGAGATGTTGCAGCAATTAGCTTTGAGAGCGGGGAGTGACAGGCCAGGCACTTCAAGGGAAAGTTTTTAAATAAAGGCTCTCCTCTACTTTGCGTTCATAGACGCCCCCAAATTAAGTCAATAAGCCATCACATTCGCACGTGTCACTTAATGGACTGCAGCCTTGGGCAGAGCTCTCAAGGGTAAGGCAAACAAGAGTTTGGGAGGGAACTTCGGAGGGAAGGAGCCCCTAGAGGCCAAACTCCTCTCTCCCTTTGTTGCCTTCTCTGCTCCCACTCACCCAGCTTCCTCCAGCTGTGGTTCCACTACTGCTGTTGGCCCCCTCCACTCCTAAGGCCTGGGCATCGGGTCAGCGATTACAAGCAGGTCTACCCACATGACGTGTGCGGGCTCCAGGCAAGAGTACAAGGAGGACACCATACTATATGTCTACATACTGAAAAACCATAAATCAAGCTAACAGACTGTTAAATAAAATATGTTCTGTCTCCTTCCCTTTATCATAAAATAAAAAATTTTTTAAATGTATAAGGCTATATTTTAATGAGCATAGGCAAATTACCAAGTTCAAGGAATGTAATTATTATTGTGTTCATCTGTTTAGCCTGGTGATGGGCTGGAGATGTTTGGATAAGTAATAAAATAAAAACAGCACAATTTACAAATGATATGATTACCCCACGAACTTTATTTTCTCTTCATTTTAGCAAAATCACTTAATTTTGTTATTATAATCACGATTTTCATATAATCAGTGTTCTATTAACAACAACACTAAATTACATAACTTTCCTGAGTTATTATAACTCTTGGAACATTTGAACTTAATTTTAATTCAGAGAAACTTGGTTCTGCTAAGGCAGCAGCAACTGAAATATTGACCAATTTCTTAAAGCAATACTTATTTTAGGAAATGAAGAATTGGAGTTTCTGGTCTGGCGTGTAAATAACTGAGAAATCATCACTTCTGAACTAGTGAAAAGTTGAATAAACTGAAAATCAATAACTTCTCTTAGATCTCTCAGAGACTTGAGATCATAAAGCCCACTGATGTCCCCCAAATTGGAGAGACAGGCGGATACAGAGAATCACAACCTACCAGAGCAGAAACCTTCCAGGGGAGCCAGCAGGGGATAGGAAAACCTGAACTCTAATTGATGATTTGCTGGAGACTCAGGGTAGACAGGTCTAAGAGTTCAAAACCCCATGGGGACCCAGTCTTCAGGGAACCCCCACACTTGTTTTATTTCCTGAAGCTCTACTGGGTTCTGGCAGTGACTAGTGGAGAAAAATCCCCTCATGTTTCTGGCAGGGGAAGGAAGAGGAAAGAGACTATTGAAATATGCCTGAGCATTGTTTCTTCTTCTTTTTTTTAATTTAAGATTTTATTTATTTGTCAGAGAGAGAGAGCTCACAAGCAGGGCAGTGGCAGGCAGAGGGAGAAACAGGGAGTCTGATGCAGGACTCGATCCCAGCACCCTGGGATCATGACCTGAGTCAAAGGCAGACGCTGAACCGACTGAGCCACCCAGTCGCCCCTGAGCATTCTGTTCTTAATAAGGCCTGACTTCCCGGGAAATTATTTTGCCAAAGCCTAACCTATTGGGATTTTATTGGGCCTAACTGACTTGCGGGAAGAAAATACCCAACCCCACTCAGCCCACTCTGGCGATATTGTCCCATCACCCAAACAGGGGGAGCAGCAGAGGGAGAGTGAGAAGCAGGCTCCCCACTGAGCAAGGAGCCTGATGTGGGACTCGATCCCAGGACTCTGGGACCATGACCTGAGCCAAAGGCAGACGCTTGACGGACTGAGCCACCCAGGTGTCCCCCATCCCCACTTTAATACCACATCACTAAAGCCTCATTTACTGCAGTTCTTTTTCCTAGTACGTCATGTCTGGCTTTCAACAAAAAGTTACAGGGCATACTACAATGCAGAAAGACTCAGTCTGAAGAGCAAGCCCCAGAGCCAGACTCAGATATACAGAAATGTTGGAATGATCAGACCAGGAATTTAAAATAACTATGATTAATATGCTAAGGGATCTAAAGGAAAAAGCAGACAGCATGCAAAAACAGATGGGTAATGTAAGCAGATACGTGCACACCTGAGATGCTACTCAGACCACTGCAGTAAAGCAAATATTGCAATAAAGGAAGTCAAGTGAACATTTTGGCTTCCTGGTACATATAAAAGGTATGTTTACACTATGCTGTAGTCCAGTAAGTGTGCAATAGCATTATGTCCAAAGAAACAATGTACGTACCTTAATTTAAAAATACTGCTAAAGGGGCGCCTGGGTGGCACAGCGGTTGAGCGTCTGCCTTCGGCTCAGGGTGTGATCCTGGCGTTGTGGGATCGAGCCCCACATCAGGCTCCTCTGCTATGAGCCTGCTTCTTCCTCTCCCACTCGCCCTGCTTGTGTTCCCTCTCTCGCTGGCTGTCTCTATCTCTGTCAAATAAATAAATAAATAAAATCTTTAAAAAAAGAATACTGCTAAAAAATGCTAACCATGGTCTGAGCTATCAGGGAGTCATATAATAACTGATTACAGATCACCATAACAGATATAATAGGAATGAAAAAGTTTGAAATAATTTGAGAATTACCAAAATATGGCACAGAGACATGAAGTGAGCAAATGCTGATACAAAATGGTACCAATAGACATGCTCCACACAGGGACAGGTGCTAGGGTATGGGGCTTCCAGCACTGGGCGGGGTGTGTGTGTTGGAGGTCACAGTCTTCCTCCCCCAGACATTCTGTCACCCTCCTGGTCCAGCTTTGTTCATTATGAACAGGAGAGAGAGAGTCCAGAAATACACCCATATAAATATAGCAACTCATCTTTCACAAAGGAGCAAAGACAATACACGGAGCAAAGAGCATCTTTTCAACAAATGGCGCTGGAACAACTGGACATTCACATGCAAAACAATGAATCTGGCCACAAATCTCACACAAAATCCTCACAAAAATTAACTCAAAATGGATCACAGACCTAAATGTAAAACACGGGACTATAAAACTCTTAGAAGATAACATAGGAGAAAGTCTGGAAGTCCTTGGGTTTGGTGATAACTTTTTCTTGTACAACACCAAAGGCACGATCCATGGAAGAGATAATCGATGAGCTGGACTTCATTAAAATTAAACATTTCTGCTCTGTGAAAGACAGTATCAAGAGAATTAGAAGATAAGCCACAGACCAGGAGAAAATATTTGCAAAGTATATATCTGATAAAGGATTGTTATCCAAAATATACAAAGGACCCTTAAAACCCAACCGTAAGAAAACAAGCAATCCAATTAAAAAATAGGCCAAAGTGGGCACCTGGGTGGCACAGCGGTTAAGCGTCTGCCTTCGGCTCAGGGCGTGATCCCGGCATTATGGGATCGAGCCCCGCATCAGGCTCTTCTGGTATGAGCCTCCTTCTTCCTCTCCCACTCCCCGTGCTTCTGTTCCCTCTCTCGCTGGCTGTCTCTATCTCTGTCGAATAAATAAATAAAATCTTTAAAAAAAAATAGGCCAAAGACCTTAACAGAAACCTCATCAAAGAAGATACACAGACAGTAAATAGTGCATGAAAAGATGTTCGCATCATATGTCATCAGAAAAGTGCAAGTTCAACCAACAATGGGATTCCACTCCGCTCCTATTAGAATAGCCAAACTCTGGAACACTGACAACACCAAATGCCGTTGAGAATGTGGAGCAACAGGAACTCTCAAACTTTGCTAGTGGGAATGCAAAATGGTACAGCCACTTTGGAAGACAGTTTGGTAGTGTCTTATAAAACTAAACATGGCCTTACCTTATGATCCAGCAATTGGGCTCCTTGGTATTTGCCCAAGAGAGTTGAAAACATCAACACAAAAACCTGCACACATGTGTTTAGCAGTTTTAGTCACAATTGCCGAAACTTGGAATCAACCAAGACCTCCTTCCGTAGGTGAATGGATAAATAAATATTTGGTGGTCCGTCCAGACAATGGAGTTTTATTCAGCGCTAATAAGACATGAGCTGTCATGCCATGAGAAGACATTGAAGAATATCACTAAGTGAAAGAGGCCAATCTGAATTCCAACTATATTATACAATTATACAATTCCAACTATATGACATTCTAGAAAAGATAAAACTATGGCAAGAGTAAAAAGATCCCTGGTGGTTGGGTCTTGGTTAGGAAGAAAGGAGGGATGAATAATAGGTAAAGCTGAGAGGATGTGTGGCTTGGTTGGCACTGAAAACTAGGTTGACTTCTAAAGTAGTTCAACTTTTGGGTTGCCTGGGAGTCTCAGTCTGTTAATCCTCTGCCCTAGTCTGAGCTCATGAGGCCAGGGTCCTGGGATCGAGTCTGGCATCGGGCTCCTTGCTCCAGGGAGTTTGCTTCTCCCTCTGCCTGCTGCTCCCTCTGCTTGTGCGCGTACTCTCTTTCTGACAAATAAATAAATAAAAATATTTTTTAAAAAATTTAAAAATAAAGTAGTTCACCCTTCTATTGGAGTTTTGCGTCAATAAAACTGTGGGACCTGCCAGGGCTGGAATCCCATTACCACCTGCCCCTCACGTTGGTGGCTGGACTCCCAGAATTAACAAAAGGGATTGCGGGGGGCGGGGGGGACAGTTATCCAGGAAGTTACCCACTTTCCAACTAAGGACAGTTGAACAATTAACTTTACAGAGCAAATCTGCCCCCTTGTAAGAATTCTTGTGTGTCCTGAGATCCGAAATGCAGTGAGTTCTCTTAAAGGCAGTTTTATTTAGGGGATCACCAAGAGCTTCAAAACCCCGCCTCTGGACCGGGCCAGGGAG
>NC_048226.1:70449358-70477315 GCF_002007445.2 Ailuropoda melanoleuca
GGGCGGGCCCCGGGGGTGCGCGGCGGGCTGGGAGCCACAGGTGCGGGGCCGGCGGCGGCGGGACAGGCCGCGCAGGCCAGAGTTTCCGCAGAAGCTGGGGCGAGCTCCTGAAGGACGCTGCGGGGGCCCCGCGCCGCCGGGCCGGGCCGGGCCGCTGCTGCGGGGCTCCAGGCCCGGGGCAGGTGGCGGGGGTGTGGGGCGAGTTCCCGTGCCAGGCGCTGGAAGCCTGGCACCGGGCGGAGGCGGGGGCGTGGGGGTGGGAGTGCGGTTCGTCGCGACCCAGGGCCCCCAGCCTTTCCTCCCCCAGACATCCGTCACCTTCCCAGGCCAGCTGTGTTCCTGTTCCCTTTCCGTGGGGTCACTACTCGCCCCAGCCCGTGAGAACTAATTTCGCTCCTCCAGGAGGAATCCTAGACGTCTCCCTCTAGTTGGCCTTTTGAAAAACAGGAAAGTCAGAAACTGGCTCTTTGGAGCCCTTAAAGAGTTTAGGAACTCATTAGGTCTTAAGGAATTTCCCTGGGACTCAGTTTTCTTGTGCGTAATCAGATACCCAACAGGGGCCCTTAGATTTGACGATTCGATGAATACTTTTTAACTTACTCCTAAACCTAGCATGATTTTTTTTTTCTCCATTTCACGGATCCTCTGCCCCCCCCCTCCCCCGCCGTGTGTTCAGAGAGCGCAAACGTTCTATCATGGGTTCCCTAGAGTTGAGACTTCCTCAGCAAATTCTGTATTCTGTGCTAAAGCAGGTGGAAGAGTATCCCGAAAGGACGGAATTTTCCGTCATTTTTCCAGTGCTGGTTACCCAGGGTGAAAGTTTTAGCCCTGCACTTTGATGTCCGCATTTGAGTTTATGACAAATGTTGCACATGCCCTCTCTTGGTTGTTTTTACAGTAATTGACCCAGAACTCATTTCAGGAAAAGAACTTCCTTCAAAATGGCAAAATAATGAAAGAGGAATTTGAACATTTTATTTTTGGATGGAAATCTGAGAATGAAAAGAGCGATTAATCCCAGCCATGTGGTGAAACCAGGAATTTGAAGAAAATGGAAATGTTGACATTTTTGTGGACGTGTGTTTTTCTACCCCTCATAAGAGGGCACAGTCTTTTCACCTGTGAACCAATTACTGTTCCCAGATGTATGAAAATGGCCTACAACATGACATTTTTCCCTAATTTGATGAGGCATTATGACCAGAGTACAGCTGCTGTGAAAATGGAGGTGAGTATTTCTTCATACATTTATAGAGAAATAGTTTATGTTCTGCTCTGGAATAAACTATAAATGTGACTTTTTTTTTTAAAACATAGTAAGGGATTTTCTTTAAGTTGTACACAACTTCATCTTTTGAATACATCCTTTTGAAAATTAATTTCCCCTCCTAAATTATGTTTTGTGTAGTTTTGTGGCCCTTGTTAGTGGATTAGCTTAAGGTAGGGTTTATTTTACATGCATTGTAGTGATGATTTTGAAATATCTTGCACCTGGCAAATATTTTGCTTCCTTCCTGAATCAATTATGGTAGTTCCTCTGGAAATGTGAATTCTGAATTTTTCCTAATTCATTGAACATACATCCCATATTGCCTGGACTAAAAGTGCTTGAATTACATCCATATATTTTCATAAGTAGTTGTAATGTTCACCTGGCACAGTATTTCTGAAATAAATCAATTACTGGAAGATTTGGGGGCTGTAGTGTTTGGCTAAAAAGTGACTTTTTTTTTTTTTTAAGCGCAGCACTTAAGTACTCGTTGTAAGATACCTGTTGAAAGAAACCACGGATCTGGGGAGGATCCTCGCAGATAGACACTAAAGATTGCCTTAGGTGCCTCGGTTACCTGCCTCTGGTGTAGAGATAGGCAGATTGCCAGGGATGTGTGGGAAGAAAGAATTACTTGTAGAGACGGGAGCCTGCCCTCCTGTACAGATCTGTGAGGTTGACAAGTCTCATGAAGGAAAGAAGACAAATATTTTTGTAGTTTTTCTCCAGAAGAAGTGTCCGGGGATGGTAAAGGCTTTTTTCCCTCAGAATGTTGCTAAGAGATGCAACTCCTACAATTTTAATATAGGCACTGATTTAAAAAGTGATTAGATTTGGTTTTGTGCATTCAAAAGTCTTCCACCGTAGTTTAGTTGAAGAGTTTTTTGACTACCTCATTGGTAGATTCAGGTCTCAATACAGAGCTTTTAAATATTATGTAGATGTACTTTAAAAGGATAATACAAATTACATTATGGTAATCTTTCTGTGGTTTTTCAGACCAATGGAAAATATCATTTTGAACACTGAGCAGATGATGCAGTGATGCTTTCATTGATTAATCAGACCATTTTGATAGTTTAATCTGATCAAAATAAAGTACGTAATAGTGACTTCAAGGAATAATTATATCATTCATATTTTCTCTGATAACATGTTTTATAAGTCACGTCTTATAGAGTTCTTAAAAATGTTTTTGTTCTGAAATCTGATTTCTTTTCTGTATAGTAGCTACATACGTTTGAATAACATTGGCCTTACAAAGCCGCATCGTTTGGAGTTCATTATCATACAGTACCTTTGAAGAGAGGGGGGAGGTGCATCCCTGCTATTAAATCCTATAATTTCAAGATAATAAGAGCTACTTTTTGTTCCACATGTCTTTTTAAAACCAATTGTTTCTGATTAAAAGAAAAAGTTTTTTATTTATCTAGCTTCTGTTCTTTCCCAGGTAGTTTTGTGTCTGGACATTATGGAGCAGGCATTTTTGCTCTCACCACCTTCATTTGGTTGCTAACGCCCACAGCCTCATTATATATATAATCTTCCCCATACGCTAAGCTTTCTCATAGACTTTACTGTTTTTTCTATAAATCACACTTCAGTAAATTTAAGGATATAAGAGAAGGAAGTCATCAAGAAGTTGTTTAATCTACAAAAGAAGAAAGGGAAAGTAATATCAACCCTCGTCAGACTGTAAATCCCAGTGTATTCTTTTTTTTTTTTTTTGGTCTGTGATATAGTACCTTTACTATTCCCCCATCTTTATTTGTCCTTAGCCAGTGACATTCTCTTAGTTCTTATGATGAATGCCACAATCCTACAATTTGAGAGTTGTGACACTAAATATCAGGCATAGTTTCTTAATCTCTTCTCAGAATGAGATAATGTTTTAAAATTGAATTAAGATGAGTAACATTACAAAGGAAACCAATTATATTGAAATGTACTTCTGTTTATAGCCCAGGTTAAGAACCCCTGAACCCTTCATCATATAGGTGAAGAAACTGAAGCTCAGAGAAGTTGTGATTTGTCTGAGGCCTGAGCACTAGAATCTGACAGACTCTTTTCTGTCAACAAGGACCATAATGTCATCTCTAAGTGGTTTTTTTTTTAGCCTTTGACCTTGTTGGATAAAGAAGAAAATATTTCTTAAGATTCAGAATGTTAATTTTGGTCTTTTGCTTCTTTGCAAATTTCATTTCTATAAAAATTAAACTGGGAATTTTGGTTTTCTTTTTTTTTTCTTTTTAACCTCTCTTCAGACCTACCTCTCTGTCTCCTTCTCATCTGTGCTGTGAATACAAAGTCTCCCCACAGTTTTCACCAATTGCTCCTCCCTGGTGGTGTCAAAGTGATTTTATTAAAACGCAAATGCACACCGTCCACTTTGGGGGTAATATTCTTCACCTTTCCCCAGAGCTAGAAGAACAGATCTGACTCTAGCATGCTACCCAAGGTTCTTCATATGGGACCCTGCCTTCCTGTCCAGCTTCCCCTCTTGTCCCTTCAGAAGTTACACACTCTGCTTCAGCCAAACTGACCTGTTGGTAGAACTCACATCCATATTGCTCTGTCTCACTTCTGTACCTTTGTACACCTTGTATCCATTGCTTCCTAGGCTCTCTACCTACCCTTCACCTGCTCCGTTTCTGCAGGACTCTGTGCTCGGTGAAGCCTTCTTTGACCTTTCCCCCAAGCATATGTAACTCAGTTTCTACACTCTGTTAGCACTTAAAATATACAATGGTTCTTACGCTTATTATGCTGTGTTGCAGTTATTGATGTGGCTCTCACTAGATTGCAAAGGTGCTGGGAGTAAGGATGGTGTTTATTCATTGTTTTCCTAACGCTGAGTACAGTGCCTTGGAGCCCCGTAGATGCACAGTAAAAGCTGAAAAAAGAAAACGGTGGTGTTTCCTGTTCTAGGAAATCAGCAAAGAGAATTTTCACTCCAAACCTATACCTTCCACCTCTATTGTCTGCAGTATCCAAGTGAAAGAAACGCTGATATTTTTAGGTGGTTTGCATATCTCCCACTTTGGTTCTACCTGAGCCTAGTTCTAATGAAGGGTATTAGTTGACATCCTCTATATTCTTCCCCATATTAGCATGATACATGTTTCTTAGCATTTATTTAAAGAATCTTATTTTGGGGGCACCTGGGTGGCTCAGTCATTTAAGACCTGATTCTTGGTTTCAGCTCAGGTCATGATCTCAGGGTCCTGGGATAGAGCCCCATGCAGGGCTCCCTGCTCAGCAGGGAGTCTACTTGTCTCCCCCCTCTCCGCCCCTTCCCCTGCTCACCCTGTCTCTCAAATAAATAAATAAATCTTTAAAAAAAGATTTTTCTCTTTAACCATTTATATTTATATGGAGTGAAAGAATTTCATCCTTTGATTGGTGCATTGTATTATAAACCACATAGTTTTTTTTCAAACATTGTACTATAGTCTAGTCAAATACTAAATCATAACTGCATATAGCCTAGCTTTTACTAAAAAAAAAAAAGGCGTTTTATAACTTCTCTAAAGAACAGATTGGATTTTACACTTCCAACCCAGCTGCCTTCGGTTCCTGCTGGCCCCTGTTGAATTTCCAGTGTTCGCTATGAGTTAGTGTTAGGATGAGGGGCTGTAGAATTATCAGCTGACTATGGCAACCAGTTGTACTTTCTTAGCTACCAAGAATTCCGTATGTCTACACATCTATCTCACTCCTCTTTTACGCCTTAGTTTTCATTTTGTTGAGGGCTATCCTGTTTTATAGTCCTAGAATCTATAGCATCTGTTGTCATTGCTCACCTGTGATTACAGGAGATGGTTTAGAGCAGTGGCTCTCAAAGTTCAGTTCATAGACCAGCAGCCTGTGAGCTTGTTAAAAATGCACATTCATGGACCCCGTCCCAACCTAATGAATCATGATCTGTGATCAAACACAGGAGGCTGCGTTTGAACAAGCTGTCAAAGTGTTTCTTACGAATGTTAAAGTTTGAGACCCATTGGTTTAGAGCAAGGGATGCAAATTTTCTGAAAGGAACAAATATTTTTGGCTTTGCAAACCATACAGGCTCTGTCACAGCTATTCCACTCTGCAATTGTAGCAAAACAGCCATAAACAATATGTAAACAAACGAGTGTGGATGTGTTCTCAGTAAAACTTTATTTGCCAAAACAGGCAGTGGGCTGTTTTTTGGCCCACAGGCTGTAGTTTGCTGGACCTGGCTTTAGGTATTTGAAAGTGTTCTTAAGGATTATACACACAGAGTATGTCATAAGTAACCATTATTGTTCATTCTTGTCAATATGTTGCCTGAGCTATATATTATTTACTTTCCACATAAATTTTTCTTAGGCCAAATTTATCACAGACACTGACTGGGATATTCTAGTTCTTCAGTCTTGTTTCAGAGATTGCTTGAAATGGGGGACTTCAATTTTTTTCTTTTATTATCTGAAGCTGAAGTCATTTGTATTTCAAAGAGTTAATTTACAATTCTGAATAGTAACTTGGCTTGGTAATGAAAAGGATGTTGTACAGCCTAACTCTCCCAAGTAGAAAAACAAATGGCTGCTGGCTTTCCATTGTGTTCCTTTCTGTTTCATATCGAGAGCATTGTTTCCCAAATTCTGAGGTTGATGTCCCTTGAGAGACTGATTTCATCCAGAAAGAGCTGAGACTGATCTTGGGAAAATGGAAACAGGAATATTGTATTTTTCTTTTTGAATTGCCTTCGTTGAGGTCTAGGCAAAAGCAAAGTCATGTATTGTGTTTGGAACAGCATGTGGTCGTGCCACTTTTGAACAGTCTAAAGGGAAGTAAGCCAAAAAACCCCCTTTCCTTTCCACCTGTTCACATGCACCACTAAAATGTCTCTCTATCCAATTAAAAATAAAGGAGTGGAGAAAAACTGTATAAACAAACTTCTCAGGAAAAAAAACCTATTTCTGCTGGGCAGTAGTTTTGTAAACATTTTCACTTTCCTGCTTTTAGAAGAGCCTAGTGGACCCCTTCATTTCCTCTTTATTTACTCTTATATCCCCATATGGAAGGAAAGAAAATGTTTAGTGTGACTAACTTCTGTTTTTCAGGAAAGACTTTCTGAAAATAGCTGTAACTATTCTGAAAGTAAGTTGTTGAGTCATTCAAAATGAAACAGATATGAAATGTGTTCCAAGTCAGTGTGTGTATAGTGGCTACTGTTGTGTTTTAAATGTAGAACTCACAGACTTACCTTCCTTTGTGATGCTGTGTTACGGTAGTGATGTAGGAAAGTTGTTAGGGTTCAGAGCTGTGGGCCAAGAAAGAATTCTTGAGATGTCTTTGATGGAAAAGGTGGTTTTATTAAAGCATGAGGACAGGACCCGTGGGCAGAAAGAGCTGCACTGGGGTCCTGAGGTCCCATTATATACTTTCAAGTTGAGAGGGGGTTAGGGATAGCCTAAGCCTCCCAGGTATTTTGGAAACCAGGTTTCCAGGATCCTGAGGGGGCTAGCTGTTGTTAGGAAAAGGTCATTTATTACTGTTCAATAAAAACTCAGTCATGAGACTCTTCAGATGTATATCAGCAGGTCATATGCTTGGAGGATGATTGCCAACATGTATCTTGGAGTGGGTAGAGAAAAGGAAGTTTCCAAAGAAGTTTTTATATGTTAAAGTAGACTTACAGGATCCTGGGGGTCAGGCTAAGATTGCCTTTTGCCCTTAGCAAAGTATTAACGTTGAGGCAGCTAATTTCCTGGAGGAATGTCACTCTGCCTGTTTCAAGGACTTGTCAGTGGGCTGTAAGTAGTAAGGAAATTTAATTTTTCTTTTACCGTTGTTTCCCACGTCAGTAGTAAGAAGGTACCATGACTATTTCTGCGTCTGCAGAATCAGACGTATATGTGAACAGAGAACAGTACTTCTCCTGGGAAGCTCTGCTGATAGGCACACCTTACAGGGCCATTCCTTGATGTTGAACAGTCTAGGACATTACTCGTTATGCCTTCAGGAGAGCTTGTCCAAAAAGAGACATAGTTCTTTCAGACTGTGAGAGGACTGTTGTGTTGTTGTTATTTCCTTTCCTTGAGAATGTGACCTGTAGATAATGAAGCCTTATTATTCTGGTTTGTATATTTGTCATGTATTCATTCATTAATATTTGTTGTATACCTAAATGTGTAGTTTCCCAGGAATTAGAGTTTTTCCCAGTTACAGGTTTTAAATTAAAAAGTTGACTCTTCACTGGAAAGATTCTTCTATAGTTTCAACCAGTTATTGTGTATTTTTGTCTAATTTCCAAAATAAACAATCTTTTGGAGAAATAATTTAAAATTTGTAATGCTGCCTGCTAAGAACTAAAAATAAGTATTCCATTGTGGAAATAATGCAAATTCTTGTTTTTTTTCTCTTGTATTCCAGGCTCTGGAATACTTGTATTATTTAATACTTATATTATTTAATAATTATTTAATAACACTTGTAATAATAATACTCGTGTTATTTAAAGAAGCTCACTTGTCTGATATTGGTCATGTTCATGAAAATAAGTGACAAGGTTTGCATCACTTTCTTTTTTTTTTTTTTTTTAAAANAAGATTTTATTTATTTATTCGACAGAGATAGAGACAGCCAGCGAGAGAGGGAACACAAGCAGGGGGAGTGGGAGAGGAAGAAGCAGGCTCACAGCAGAGGAGCCCGATGCGGGACTCGATCCCATAATGCCCGGATCACGCCCTGAGCCGAAGGCAGACGCTTAACCGCCGTGCCACCCAGGCGCCCCTGCATCACTTTCTCATATAGTTTCTGTTAACATTCTCATAGAATTTACTTGAGATCTCTGTAGCCACTTTAACAGTATTTACTCTGTGAGGTATAAACATATAAGAACCCCTTTAGGGATGCCTGGGTGGCTCAGTCGGTTAAGCGTCTGCCTTCAGCTCAGGTCATGAACCCGGGTCCTGGGATCGAGTCCCGCACCAGGCAACCTGCTCGGTGGGCAGTGTGCTTCTCCCTCTCCACCACTTGTGCTCTCACGCACGCTCTCTCTCTCTCTCTCAAATAAATAAATAAAATCTTAAAAAAAAAAATAAGGACCCCTTTAGATCTTTAGTGACTCTGTTATCTAACTAAGGCCTATCACTTTTTTTGTCTCATTTTTTAGACTTCTTCACTTTCCGCCAATTTTCATTACCATCACTAGAAGTTGACTTTGTTTTGGTGCTTTTTTAAAATAAGGAATAAAGCTTTTATCACTTCTTGAGAATTACTGTGTGTGTCCCCATGAGTAGGAAGCACAGATCCAGAGCTGAGATTCAGATGTTTCGCAGCACTCAGTCTTGTTCGGTAGTAAAGTGCTGCTTCCTTGCTTCCATGTGGGATTCGTGTTTCAGCAAAGTGACAAATGCTATACATCCTCTGTCTTTTAGTTTAGTACTAAGGGAGTCAAGGCACAGAACCACTCTGCTTCGGGGTAACTTTATATATTTTTAAAAAATCAAAATATCTTTCTTCTTTTGATCACTCTCTAGTAGAATTCTAACCCAGACTGCCTCTTCAGGCTCCTACAGTGCCAGCAGATCCAGGCTTACATTATGATGCCTTCCGTTGTCAAGTCATCGCGTGGGAAGCTAGCGGGTGTGTTTTAAGGAAAAGATGGAAATAGGGCAGAAGCAGGCATTCTGAGAGTGTACGCATACTCGTGCTGCTTTCCCATGTCTTTAGTACCTGTCAGGCCACTTGAAGCTGGAGTGCTATTGAGTCCACCTGAAGTCGTGAGTAGGTGAGTCAGCTAAGACCCAGGTCGTGAGAGGTGGCTTCAGGTGGTTATGTGTAGCTGTCCCATAGTTGTGTCTAGTCTTTACCAGGAACTATTAGCAAAACCATTGTTTATTTAAGGTTAATCTCCTCATTGGAATATATCTGTGGCAGCTTTATGTCCTACATATGGGGGCCAGTGTGCTGTCCTATGAAGCAACGATATGATTAGAGTCTCCGATGTAGAAATTGAGGCACAGAGCTGAAGAGGTGATGTTACTCTAACGTGGTGCTTCTCAAATTTGGTGTGCATGAGAACCATCTGAAGGGCCTGTTAAAACATAGATCATCGCCCCCACCTGGAGAATTCCTGAGTCTGTAGGTCTGGGGTTGGATGGAGAGTTTGCATTGCTAACACGTTCCCTCCGGATGCTGCTGAGACTTACTCAGGGACCACTCTGAGAACCACTGCACTAAGACAAGTTGGGAAAGATGTGTTGCCATCCTTCCTAGATGAGAGTAAATGGCTTTTGGAAGCAACAAGTGTTGACCAGATTAGCACTGGCCTGCATATGAGGTGCCAAGGCGGTACTGATTTGCTCCAATAGAGACCACGTCTGGAAAAGCATCTTAGCCATTTGATTAAGGTTGCTTGAGACAATCTATTAATAACATATTTGGTTGTGCTGGAAAGTTAAAATGGACAGGTGCTAAGAATTACACTATGTTTTCAGTGGTGTTATTAGCCTCTGGAAGTGCCCCCCTTGGCTTGTAGTATTGCTTTTGATGTTCTACCATGGTAGAGAGAGATTTCTAATGGTTTTCATTTGGCCCCTTCTACCATAATAATGTTTATCCAGGAAGCTGTGTGGTGATCGTGCTATTGCTAAATACAGCTATTTGAAGTATGCCTGGACTTGGGAAATTACAATAGGTTGGGGTTGGGGTCCCACCAAGCCCCTGTCATGAGCCCATTTATCATCTGACCTCCAGAAGCCCAGTTTCTGAAACTAGCACATTGAATCTAGAATGAATACACCCATATCAGTGTATCAGCCCTGTCTAAAATTCTGTTCTTTACTCCTTAATCCAGCATACTCAGAAACCAATATAGTGAACAGTGTCTTACAAGTAATGTATATTCCTCTTTTCCAGATTTGATTTTAACTTGACCCTCCCAGGGCATGCTGGGGTAGAACTCTGCTTACAGGCGGAGACACTGAAGAGTGGTTGGGATGTGGTATGAGGCTATTTATTTTCTTCTAATAAAGTAAATCTTTCAGATGAGGAGCACCTGCCCCAACAGACAAGGGACAAGGGTCTGCTTTGAGGTATTCAGGTTCAGAGAGCACTGTGTGAGTACTCTGAGCCTTGTCTTGTACCCCTGCTTCAGGTCCGCGGCTCCCGCTGCTTCCAGATCACAGTATCTCTCGCACTCTTTTGTGAAAGGGAAGCAAAATTTAACTGATATAATTTGGCAGCCTGCAGGATCAAACTGTGTATTTGGTTTTCAATCCTTGTATTTCATTCTACTCCTTGAACCAAGAATTGAGGGATGCCAGTTTGTCACTCTTTCCTAAACTAAACAGTGCCGCTAGAAGCACTCACCTCAGCCCACAGTCCTTGAATACCTCATGCTTTCCATACGATTTTTGACTTCTCTGGCTGCAGACACTCAGCCTTACCTTTACGGGGCATGTCATTCAAAGACATTCTGGGAATCTAAGTGATTACAAGGATAATGCAGTTAGCTAGTTTTCTGCTATATACCATGGGTTGCCAGAGTGTTCACTGCTTTTGGCCCCACTTAGGCCAGAACACCAGTTCTAGGATTCCTCCTGTTTCACTGAGGTCATTTACAACCCATTCTTCATATAATTGCTGTACCAGTCAGTTTTCTTGGTTGCAAACAATAGAAACCAACTTTGACTAACTTAAGCAGAAAATGGATGGATATTGGGTAGCTCCTTGAATCACTGGGGAGACTGGAGAGCCAGGTTCAGAATAGAGAGAGGAGTAAAGGGAACCAGGACACAGCTAAGATCATGCCATAGAATCAGTCTGTCACGAGTGCCAAGGACACTTGACACTTCCTAGACCATTGTCCCTGGATACTTACTTTGACTCTGTGGGCTTTATCGATGCCTTAAATAATCTGACTGGATCGGTTCTTTCACACAGCCTTCTCCCCAAGAATCACAATCCTTGGAGCACCCAAATGGCCACGCTTAGATTATGTGCCTCTGTGTTCATTGGCAGGTTGCACCCCTGCATCTCTCCCTATGCTCCTGTAGCATCTCACCTACTTTGGGATTCCCAAATAGGGCTGCTGGGCTGACGGAAATGATAAGCATTCACTCCAGAGCTCAGCGCAAGACAGGATTACCTATGAAGGAGAAATTTCACTGGAGTACCTACAGTTGTTTTGAAATTTATGTCCAGCTCTGCTACTCAAGTCTTTGTTACCTTCTTCATAAACTTTTTGAGTCATAAAATGTCCTTAGATATTATCCGGCAGTTCATCACTCTCATTTCACTGACGGATGGTCTGAGGCTCCAACACAGGAAGTGATCTGCCCGCAGTGACACTAGTGGTTAGTTATGGCACCATTGGAGCCGGAAGTAGAACGCTGGCATTTTTTCTGACACAGTATTATATAAAATACTTTGCATGTTTGATTCTTACTATCTCTTTATCATAACGTGACTCTGGTTATATTTTAGAATGGAGGCATCAGTTGCCCTCTTAATTGTGCTCTTCTTCCTCACCCCTGCTAGTAGTAATAGTAACTACCACAGGATTTCTTCCAGGAGCTAACCATTTCCTTAAGGAGGCTACCTTTTATTTCTCTGAGTGTTAAGACTATCATCAACTGGACTGTTTTAGTTACTATTGAATAGTAGAATCTCAAAAGCATTGATATTTGATGTTGTGGTTAGTTACTGGATGAGTTTCTGAGCCTTCTTTGAGAATGAAACCTGAAAAGGAGAAATTGACGAGTGAGACTGTGAAGGCCCTGGGTTACTTCAGAGACTTGAAGGAGGTATGTCACCAAGGGGGGAAGAAAGGGAGCAGACTGATGAGACTAGGAAGTTTGAATCTTTGCTCAGTTCACATATTTACACGGCACTTGTCCTGCTAAATAGAAATACTAGTTTACTAATATGATAGAATTCAGAATGTAGTATTATGGACATAAGTAATGTCACAATGAGCCAAGCCCATAGTTTTCCATTTCAGGGTTTGGTTTCTGAGAAACTCAGGACATTTTGTGGAAAACCATAAGCTATTCCTATCAAGTTTTTTGGTTCAAATGACTGGGGAAATATACTCATTCTGTTTGTTCTGTTTTCACCCGATTGGGATGAGTTCAGTAACAGGCTGACTACCCATTATTTGAAGTGCTCTTATTTGTTCTATAATTATCTGTTTAAAAAAACCACCTCCATCAGGAGGTACGTGTATCATCTGAAATGTGATAAACACAGTTTGAGGTTTTATACTCTTTGATTATGTGTCCTGTGAACATTTATCTTTCAAACTGAAGACTTTTGTTTCATGTATAAGTTTACCTGCCCTCTTTTGATATCTGTTTTCCCTTTCATCCTTATTGGCCTTCTTGCCCGTCTTGTGTTTTGGGGAAGGGTAGTTTTCAGAGAGAGTTGGGTGATAGCATAGTGTCAGGGTTAAAGAGGACATACTCTGGAGTCGGATGGATCCAAGTTCACATCCTGGTTGCCACTTACTACTTAGGACACTCCATGAAAGTTGCTCATAGAGCCTTGGTGTCCTCATCTGCAGGGTGGAGATAAGAATATCCCTCGCACAGGATTGTTGTAAAAGAATTGGCACGTGAAGGGGCGCCTGGGTGGCACAGCGGTTAAGCGTCTGCCTTCGGCTCAGGGCGTGATCCCAGCGTTATGGGATCGAGCCCCACATCAGGCTCCTCCGCTATGAGCCTGCTTCTTCCTCTCCCACTCCCCCCTGCTTGTGTTCCCTCTCTCGCTGGCTGTCTCTATCTCTGTCAAATAAATAAATAAAATCTTTAAAATAAAAAAAAAAAGAATTGGCACGTGAAAAACCACAGTGCCTAGTTTATGGCAAGTGCAACTCTGATTTATTATCAGTACCTCTAGTGTTGGTAAAAGTAGCATTAGGCAGAAGTAAGGGTGCTGAAATTCTAATTCAGATTAGATTTGGGGATTTCACTAACAACTTCAATAAGCAGTTGGATTCTGTTTTCTCACTTTGAACCTGAAGGTCTGGATTAGGTCAGTGGTTTTCAGACTATGATCTCTGGAAGTGCTTTGAGGTCACTGGCCGGGAAGGGGAGCAGTGAGAGGTCTCTCCGAGAGAGGGCTTCCCTTTCAGCCGGAGCAGCTGTGCTTTTATTTATTTAATATATTGGGCTTCTTTGTAATCTCTTATTTAAAGAAAATCTTCCTTGGTAAAATACACACACACAAATTTAGAAAGTAATAGACTGAGAAGTCCACTCAAGTCCCTTCCAAGTCTAAAATTCTTCTTGTCAATCAGTTTGCAGCAGAACTTGGAAGTCCACACTTGATCTGACCTGAAGACATGTTTTATTTGTCCCGTACCTTATTTTAAATGTTTATATTAAAGTGCCAAAGTTAAAAATTTGGAGATTTTACATAAAAATCTAGATTCTGTTTTCTCGTGACATGTGGATATATCTGACAAGCCTGTGCCCCCATTTTCAAAGAGCAGTCTGCCGGGGTCAAATGGCAGCTGCCCCCAGCTGTTCCTGCTGTCTTGTCCCCTCTGAATTTACCAACCTGGCCTCTGGAGGTATTTAAGGCTTCAACATCTGATCTATTGTCTGCTCGTTGCATGCACCCCAACATTATTGGATTAACCAGTACTGGCATTCTAGGAGAATTAAGCAAAGGATGGGACTTGCCATAAATTTGCCCTGTAAGGAAGTTATTTTAACATAGCAAAAAGACATGTGTCACTTTCATTCTGCCTGCCCTTAAACTGGACAGTAAAGCATTCTTAAATGCTGACCATCTGTTTACCCTAGCTATTACTGAATGACTCCTGAGTTAGCATTAAACACAGTGTATTTTCGTTCTTTCCACCATAGGGCCTGATTAACAGACACTCAAAAATTTTAGGAACGAGGCTTGTTTGGACAGTAAATAAGGAAATAAATGCTACTAGTTGCCCGTGCTTCTCCTTCCCTTCAGCTTCAGAGTGGATACTCACACGGTCTGGGCATTCTCCCGCTTAGGATAGAGAAAACGGAGAGAAGTTCTCTGCTGTCTTTCTCTAACAAGCTCCTGTGAGGCAGCAAGGGGTCAGTTTCAGCATCATTCATGTAAGGGCGATATGGTCCGCCACCTGCGGAGGCCCTGTTTTGCCCAGTCTCTTTGCCCCCTCAGGACAGGGTGAACTCTCCACTGGTCCAACGTCCTTGAAAGCTCTTGCTCTCTAATTGTTGGGTGTGGGTTCTGTATGTGCCCTTTAAATCAGGCTTGTTAATTGTAGTGCTGTAATCACATCTCATATTTACTTATTAATTTTTTCTATGTTTGTCCTTTCATTTACCAGGAAATATGCATTGAAATTTCCCATTAAGATCATGGAATTCTACATTTCTCCTTGAAGTTTCATTGGTTTTTACTTTATATATTTTATGCTACTTTATCAGGTGTATACAGTGCTCAGCAATGCATTTTAAAGTGTATCTGTTGCAGTTTCTCCAGAATCTGAATGTTTTTTGGTAGGAGATACTTAGTTCGTCACACTCCTAGAAAGTCCTCATTCTTTTTTCTTTCATTTCTTACATTCCTTCGGTTGCTCGGTATCGTGTCACATTTTTATTTTATTTTTTAAATTTTAATTCCAGTGTAGTAATTCTGTAGTGTTATATTGGTTTCAGGTGTACAAGGTAGTGATCCAGCAATTCAGTATATTACTCAGCGCTCATCAAGATAAGTGCACTCTTTAATCCTCATCACCTGTTTCACCCATCCCCCAACGCACCTCTTTTCTAATAACCATCTGTTCTGTGTAGTTAAGAGTCTGGGTTTTTTGTGGGGGGGGGTCTTTTTTTTTTCTTTCTTTATTCCTTTGTTTTGTTTCTTAAATTCCACATATGAGTAAAATTATATGGTATTTGTCTTTCACTGACGGGCTTATTTTGTTTAGCCTTATACTCTCTAGTTCCATCCATGTTGTTGCAAATGGCAAGATTTCATTTATTTTTATGGCTGAAAAATATTCCATTAGGTACTTACCACATCTTTATCCATTCATCTATCGATGGACACTTAGGCTGTTTCCATAATTTGGCTATTGTAAGTAATGCTGCAGTAAACAAAGGGGTGCATATATCCCTTCAGATTAGTGTTTTTGTATTCTTTGGTTAAATACCCAGTAGTACAATTACTGGATCATAGTGTAGTTTCGTTTTTTATTTTTTGAGAAACCTCCATACTGTCTTCCACCATGACTGCACCAGTTTGCATTCCTACCAACAGTGCAAGAGGGTTCCATTTTCTCCACATCTTCACCAACACTTGTTCTTTCTTGTGTGTTTAATTTTAGCCATTCTGACAGGTGTGAGGTGATATCTCACTGTGGTTTTGATTTGTATTTCCCTGATGGTAAATGATGTTGAGCATCTTTTCATGTGGCTGTTGGCCTTCTGTATGTCGTCTTTGGAGAAATGTCCGTTCATGTCTTCTGCCCATTTCTTGATTGGATTATTTGGTTTTTTTGGTGTTGAGTTGTATCAGTTGTTTTATATATTTTGGATACTAATCCTTTATTGGATACATCATTTGCAAGTATATTGTCCCATTCAGTAGGTTACCTTTTAGTTTTGTTGATTATTTCCTTTGCTGTGTAGAAGCTTTTTATTTTGATGTAGTCCCAATAGTTTACCTTTGCTTTTATTTCTTTTGCCTCAAGAGACATATCTAGAAAGATGTTGTTATAGCTGATGTCAGAGAAATTACTGCCTGTGCTCTCTTCTAGGATTTTCATGGTTTCAGGTCTCACATTTTAGTTCTTTCATCCATTTTGACTTTATTTTTGTTTGGTATAAGGAAGTGGTTCAGTTTCATTCTTTTGCATGTAGCTGTCCAGTTTTGCTAACACCATTTGTTAAAGAAACTGTATTTTCCCCATTATATATTCTTGCCTTTTTTGTCAAAGATTAATTGACCTTATAATTATGGGTTTATTTTTGGGCTTTCTTTTCTTTTCCATTGATCTATGTGTCTATTTTTGTGCCAGTATCATACTGTTTTGAATAGTACAGCTTTGTAATATAGCCTGAAGTCTGGAATTGTGATACCTCCAGTTTTGTTTTCTTTTTCAAGATTGCTTTGGTTATTCAGGGTCTTCTGTGGTTCCATACAAATTTTAGAATTATTTGTTTTAGGTCTGTGAAGAATGCTATTTGATTGGGATTGCATTAACTGTGTAGATTGCTTTGGGTAGTATAGACATTTTAACAGTATTTGTTCTTCCAATCCACAAACATGGAATATCTTTCCATTTGTTTGTGTCATCTTCAATTTTTTTCACCTGCGTTTTACAGTTTTCAGAGTACAGGTCTCTCATTTCTTTGGTTAAGTTCATTCCTAGGTATTTTATTATTTTTGGTGAAATTGGATGGGATTATTTTCTTAACTTCTCTTTCTACTGCTTCATTAACAGTGTATAGAAATGCAACGGATTTCTGTACGTTGATTTTGTATCCTGCGACCTTGCTGAATTCATTTAGCAGTTCTAGTAGTTTTTTGGTGGAGTCTTTAGGATCTCCTATGTATAATGTCATGTTATCTGCAAATAGTGAAAATTTTACTTCTTCCTTACCAGTTTGAATGCCTTTCATTTCTTTTTGTTTTCTGAGTGCTGTGGCTAGGACTTCCAGTACTATGTTGAATAATAGTGCTGAGAGTGGACATTCTTGTCTTGTTCCTGACCTCAGGGGAAAAATTCTCAGTTTTTCCCCATTGAGTATGATGTTAGCTCTCAGTTTTTGATATAAGACCTTTATTATGTCGATGTATATTCCCTCTAAACCTACTTTGTTGAAGGTTTTTACCACGAATGGATGTTGTACTTTGTCAAATGCTTTTTCTGCATCTATTGAAATGATCATATGGTTTTTATCATTTCTCTTATTGATGTGATGCATCATGTTGATTGATTTGTGAATATTGAACCACCCCAGCATCCAGGAATACATCCCACTTGAGCGCGGTGAATGATCTTTTTAATGTATTATTGGATTTGATTCACTAATATTTTGTTGAGGATTTTTGCGTCTATATTCATCAAAAATATTGACCTGTAGTTGTCCTTTTTTTTTTTTTTTTTTTTTTTTTTTTTTTTTTTTTTTGNGTTTATTTGAGATTTTTCTTGCTTCTTGAGGTAGGCCACTATTGCTATAAACTTTCCTCTTAGAATGACTTTTGCTGCATCTCAGAGATTTTGGAACATTGTGTTTTCATTTTCATTTCTGTCCATGTAAATTTTTATTTCTTCTTTGATTTCTTGGTTGATCCATATGTTGCTTAGTAGCATGTTATTTAATGTGTATGTGTTTTTTCCAGACTTTTTCTTGTGGTTGCTTTCTAGTTTCATAGCATTGTGGTCAGAAAAGATGCTTTGTATGACTTTGATCTTTTTGAATTGGTTGAGACTTGCTTTGTGGCCTAATACATGATCTGTTCTGGAGAATATTTCGTGTGCACTTGAAAAGAATATATATCCTGCTGTCTTAGGAAGGACTGTTCTGAATATATCTGTATCATTCAAAGTTACTGTTTCCTTGTAGATTTTCTGTTTGAGTGATCTGTCCATTGATGTAACTGGGGTGTTAAAGTCTCCTACTGTTATTGTATTACTATTCATTAGTTCCTTTATGTTTGTTATTAACTGTTTTATGTAGTTGAGTGCTCCCATGTTGGGTGCATAAATATTTACAATTGTTATATCTTCTTGTTGGATTGTCCCTTTTATGATAATATAGTGTCCTTCTGTGTCTTTTGTTACAGTCTCTGTTTTAAAGTCTATTTTGTCCAGTACAAGTACGTTATGCCACAACTTTCTTTTTACATCTGTTTGCATGATAAATGCTTTTCCATCCCTTCACTTTCAATCTGCCTGTGTCTTTAGGTTAGAAATTAGTCTCTCATAGGCAGCATATAGATGGGTCTTGTTTTTTTATTCATTCCATCCCCCTATGTCTTTTGATTGGAGTTTTAGTTCATTTACATTCAAAGTAATTAATGATAGATATGTATTTATTGATATTTGGTTACTTGTGTGGTTGNCACTGTTTCCTTGTAGATTTTCTGTTTGAGTGATCTGTCCATTTGATGTAACTGGGGTGTTAAAGTCTCCTACTGTTATTGTATTACTATTGATTAGTTCCTTTATGTTTGTTATTAACTGTTTTATGTAGTTGAGTGCTCCCATGTTGGGTGCATAAATATTTACAATTGTTATATCTTCTTGTTGGATTGTCCCTTTTATGATAATATAGTGTCCTTCTGTGTCTTTTGTTACAGTCTCTGTTTTAAAGTCTATTTTGTCCAGTACAAGTACGTTATGCCACAACTTTCTTTTTACATCTGTTTGCATGATAAATGCTTTTCCATCCCTTCACTTTCAATCTGCCTGTGTCTTTAGGTTAGAAATTAGTCTCTCATAGGCAGCATATAGATGGGTCTTGTTTTTTTATTCATTCCATCCCCCTATGTCTTTTGATTGGAGTTTTAGTTCATTTACATTCAAAGTAATTAATGATAGATATGTATTTATTGATATTTGGTTACTTGTGTGGTTGTTTTTATAGTTCTTCTCTGTTTCTTCTCTTGCTCTCTTCTCTCATGGTTTGCTGGCTTTCTTTAGCGATATACTTGGATTCCTTTTCTTTGTTTTTTATATACCTATTACTGTTTTTTAATTGTGGTTACCATCACGTTTGTATATAACATCTTCTGTATATATCAGTCTATATTAAGTTGATGGTCACCTGAGTTTGAACCCATTCTTTACTCTCTCCCCTGCTGTGTTTTATGTATATGGAGTCATATTTTATATTCTTTTAATTTGTGAGTCCCTTGACTGATTTTTACAGAAATTTTACTGCTTTTGTGGTTCCTACTTTTTTTACTTATGGTCTTTCCTTTCCACTCAGAGAGTCCCCTTTACCATTTCTTGTTGGGTTTGTGTAGTGGTCATGAACTCCCTTAACTTTTGTTGTCTGGGAAACTATTTATCTCTCCTTCTATTCTGAATGATAGCCTTGCTGGATAGATTATTCTTGGCTGCAGATTTTTTTTCCTTTCAGCATTTTGACTATATCATGCCACCGCCTTCTGCCTGCAAAGTTTCTGCTGAAAAGTCTGCTGATGGCCTTATGGGGTGTCCCCTTGTATGTAAATGTCTTCTTTTCTCTTGATGCTTTTAAAATTTTTCTCTTTATCACTACTTTTTGCCATTTTATTTACTATGTATGTTGGTTTGGACTTCCTAGGGTTGATCTTGTTGGGGGATTTATGTTTTCCTGGATCTGGTTATCTATTTCCTTCCTCAGATTAGAAAGTTTTCAGCTGTTACTTATTCAAATAAATTTTCTGCCCCCTTTTCCCTCTCTTCTTCTGGGATCCCTGTAATGAGAATGTTATGCTTGATGAAGTTGCAGGGTTTCCTAAGTCTGTTCTCATTTTGCATAATTTTTTTTCTCTCACCTGCCCAGATTGATTACTTTCCGTTACTCTGTCCTCAAGGTTGCTAATTCATTTTTTGCTTTCTCTAGCTTACTATTTATTCCATCTAGTGTATTTTTTTTTAAGCAGGGTCCATGCCCAGCCAGAAGCCCAATGTGTGACTTGGACTCACGAACCTGAGATGCAGACCTGAGCCGAAAATCAAGAGTTGGACACTTAACTGACTGAACCACTCAGGCACCTCTCTCTAGTATATTTTTTATTTCATTTATTGTTTCCTTTATCTTTGATTGGCTCTTTTTATCTCTTTTTTTAAGAGTCTCACTGAGGTCTTCCACTCTTTACTCAAGTCCAGTGAGTATCTTTATGATCATTACTTTAAATTCTCTATCAGACACATTACTTATCTCTTTTTTGCTTAGGCCTCTTGCTATGGTTTTGTCCTGTTCTTTTATTTGTTACATATTCCTCTGTCTCCTCATTTTGTCTAACTCTCTGTGTCTGTTCTGTGTGTTAGGAAAGTCAGCTATGTTTCCCACTCTTGAGAGTAACGGCCTTGTGAAGAAGAGGTCCTGTAGTGCCCTGCAGTAGCAGTGCCCCCTGTTCACCAGAACCTGGTGCTTCAGGGGTGTCTCCTATGTGTATTGCATGCTGTGTGTTGGCTCTTCTGCACTGGCTCTCTTTGTCTGTTGTAGGCAGTGTTTGGTCCATGTGTTGTTAGTAGGCCAGTCTGGGGCCACCGTGGGCTTGTGTTTACTCAGACCAGGCATTTGCCTGAGTTACTCTAGCACCAAACTGAAGGGTGATTTCCCTGTGTTGTCCCCAGAGAAGCTTTTATTGGTTGGTGGGCCTGTAATCAGACAAACTGTCTGCCCCCAGCCTGCTGCTGGGATTGTCCGACTGGGGTGTGTGGCTATCTTCCCCTCACCCAAGGGCAGGAGTCACTTTGGAGTGGTGCCAGCTCCTGTCATGCCTGCTTGGACAATGCTCAGCTTGTGGCTCTAGTTGGAATAGGCTCCAACCAAGAGCTATTGGAGGGGGCAGGACCCACAGTGTCCACAAGGTTTATGCTGGTTGAGGGGAGCTGCCATTGCAGTGTGTGGCTGGTGCAGCTGCTGGTGTAGGGCCTGCAGTTTTAACAAGGCATGCTGGTCTTCAGTGGGACCCACCACCACTGGAGGATTGAGGCTTCACAAAGCACAGGGGTTGGGAGACAAGGTGTTGGCAGGGTGCGCCAGTGTTCTGGGGAGAGGACACTCAATGCTGGGACTGAGGCAAGCTTGGCTGGAGGGGGCGGATCCCCTAAAAGGGTAGGTGGTGGTATAAGCAAGTTAGGTAGTGAGTGTCAGCTCTGGGCTAGTTCCCAAAAGTGGCCATGTGTTTGTGCTGGTGGCGGGAAAGGGAAATGGTGCCTGCCAGCTCCTTTGTTCCTGGGGGAGTCCACCAGGGATCTCTATCCCTTGGGGACACACTCTGAAATTAGTAAATAACCCTCCCATATGCCCCAGGCTGCTGCCTCTATGCTGTACCTCCATGGGTTGTTTGTAGTGCTTTTCTCTTTAAGGTTGGGGACTCAGCTGGCTCTCCCAGAAACCAGCCTGCTGATTTTTAAAATCCTAGGCTTTAAGTTCCACTGGTTGTGAGAACTCACAAATTCAGCCCCTCTAGTTTTAAAAGCCAAATGTTATGGTACTTCATCTTCCCCATGCAGGCTCCCCTGTGTGATAGTCTTTCTCTCCCCTCTCCACATCCATGGCTCCCTCCTTTCCAAGGACTGCCAGGGTTCATTTAGATCTGACAACATCTCCACCCTCCTTACCCTCGTCAGTGTGACCTCCTCTCCACCTTTAGTTATGAAGTTGGCTCCGCCAGTCTTTGGGTTGTTTTCTGGGTTTTTTACACTGATGTGAGCATTGTCTAGTTCTATCTGTGGGCCAAGGTGAGCTTAGGGTCCTCCCATTTCACCATTTTACCAGATACTCCACCTCCATTCCTTTTTATCTTTCAGAAATGTCTCAGTGTTTATAGTTCATTGATAAGACCTTTTCCTAGTTTTTCACAGCTATAGATTTTCTTTTTTTTAATCCTTAAACCTTTTTTTCCCATTTCAATGACATTTGGAGAAGAAGAGGATGTTAATATGTAAATTCAGTGCATTCCTCTTGAATCAGAATTTTTTTTTTAAAGATTTTATTTATTTATTTGACAGAGATAGAGACAGCCAGCGAGAGAGGGAACACAAGCAGGGGGAGTGGAAGAGGAAGAAGCAGGCTCATAGCGGAGGAGCCTGATGTGGGGCTCGATCCCATAACGCCGGGATCACGCCCTGAGCCGAAGGCAGACGCTTAACCGCTGTGCCACCCAGGCGCCCCGTGAATCAGAATTTTCATCTTCTCTTACTCTATATGTTCTCTTTGGGCACTTTCATTCACATATTTCAATTACCATTTTCATAATGATCCAAATCTATGTTCTTTACCTAAAGTCTCTTACTTGCAGAGCTCTTAACTGTCTGCATGTCTCATGGGCCCTTCAAACTGTCCATCAACAGGTGAATGGATAAACCAATTATGGTATAACCACACAATGAAATACTACTTAGCCATTAAAAAGAATGAACTGTTGATGCACGGAACAACATGAATGAATCTCAAAATAATGATGCCAAAGGAAAGAAACCAGACAAAAAAGAATATATGTTGTACGATTCCATTTATGTAAAACTCTAGAAAACACCACTCTATAATGACAGAAAGCATATCAATGGCTGCCAGGGGAGGTTATTGACTTGGGGTGGGGGTAGGACGTGAGAGGGGAGATAGGAGAGAGGGATTACAAAGAGACAAGAGGAAACTTTTCATGATGATGGATATATTTAGTTCCTTGATTGTGATAATGGTTTCAAAACCCATCAAAGCTTATACTTTATACATGTTCAATTTATCATATGCCAACTATACCTAAATAAAGCTGGAAGAAAACCCTCAGTATTAAAGGCTTTTAACAGAAAAACAACAGTTCCTGCCCACTTTTCTCTATCCCCATCCCAATCCTCCTCCCCAAAGGCAGACACTTTGAACTCTTTCAAGCCTCTTCTGTTACATAGGCCATGTTCTAATGTGCTTACTCTGTTACTTATTGATCTTCCATTTAGGACAGTGAAAAAAATAGACAAAATCCCTTTCCCTCATGGAATTTACATTCTAGTAGTAAAGGCAGAAATTAGGAAACAAACTAGTATATAATGAAATGCCAGACAGTGATAAGGACCATAAAGAAATACAAAACAGAATAATGGAACAGAGAATGGAAGGACAATTTTTTACATAGGGTGGGCAGGGAATGCTTCTCTGAAGTGACAGTTATGCAGAGACCCAAATGAATGAGGACACAAGCCATGTGACTATGTGGAGGAAGAGTGTTCTAGGCAAAGGGAATAACAAATGCAAAGATTCTGAAGCAAAAATACACATGGAATGATGAGAAGCAAAAGGCCAATTTGGTGGCACTGGAATGAATAAGAGAAAGCATGGTAGGAAATGAGGAAAAGGCTGGTAGGAAAGTGGATTTGTAGCCAGGGTCTAGAAAATTTAAGGCTTCATAGGACTTGGTAAGGACTCTGGAATTTATTCTAATGGAGTTTTTTGAACAAGGACAACTTACATTTTAAAGAATCACATTGGTTGGAGGGGGGATCTGAATGGAAATTGTCAGATTTGCAAGAATGTTAAGTAGTGAGATGATTGGGAAGCTATTTCAGTTGTCTAGGTGAAAGATTTAGTGGCATAGACATAGTAACTTAGTAATAGTGAGAAATGAGTTGATTTGAAATGTATCTTGCAGGGAGAACCAACAGGATTTGCTCCTGGATTGAATATGGGGTGAGAGAAAGAGAGGAGTAAAAGCTGAATCTTTAGATTCGTGTCCAGAGAACTTGGTGATGGTGGCACCACCTAACTGAGATGGGGAAGACTGAGGGATTGTTTGGGAGATAGGGTGCAGTGGGATTGAGGTATGTTTTGGACATACTGGGTTTGAGAGGCATGTGGACAGCTTAGTGGAATTCTCCAGGAAGCAGGTGGTCATCAAGTAGAGGGTTCACAGGAGAGATGGGGCCAGAGATAACTTTGGGAATCCTTCATGTACAGTTGGTATTTAATGCCATAGTTCTGGATGAGTTTCCCCTGGGGAGTGAGTATAGATAAGGTAGAGGTCTGAGGATGGAACTCTCAAGTACTCCAATATTTAGAATTGGGAAACGGAAGAGGATCAGAAAAAGAACAGCAATGAGATAGGTAGAAATCCAGGAGAATTTGTATTCTAGAAGCCAGTTGAAAAAAGTGTTTCACAAGGAAGGCAGGATCCACTGTATAAAATATTGTTAAGAGTTTAATAGCATGAGGACTTAGAATTGACTATTGGATTTGACAATATGGAGTTTATTGGTGGCTCTGACAAGCAGTTTCACTGAAGTGTGAGGACAATTGGAGGGAGGCTCAAGAGGGAATGGGAAGAGCAGAATTAGAGAAAGTAAAGACAACTATTTTGAGGAGTGTTTCTATAAAGGGGAACAGAAAAATGGAATAATGGCTGGATGGGGATTGGGATATGGAGTCAAGGAAAGGTATTATTGTTTTGTTTTGTTTATGATGGGTGATAATAGAACAAGTTTGTTTGATGGGATAATCACTGTAGCATAGGGTTTGGAATTAGAGGGGTTGGAAGAGAGAAGAATATGAGAGAGATCTCTGTAAAATAAAATTGACTGGGGGCTCCTGGGTGGCACAGTTGGTTAAGCGTCCAGCTCTTAATTTCAGCTCAGGTCATGATCTCAGAGTTATGAGATTGGGGCCCACGTTGGGCTTTGCACTCAGCATGGAGTCTGCTTAAGACTCTCTTTCTCCCTCTACCCCTCCCCCAGCTCACACTCTCTCTGTCAAATAAATAAATCTGAAAAAAGAAAAGAAAATTGACTGAAGTTTTAGCCCAGAAATGTTTTAATAGTAAGATTGCAAAGCGATGCCACCTTTTTCAGTTTGTAAGCTAGTACCCTTCTGTTCTGGAAAATGTTCTTATATTCTTTATTTGATTATCATCCATACCTCATTTTCTCTGTTCTTTCTGGAACTCCTTTAGTCATGTGTTGGACACTTGGACTGATCCTCTGATTGGGAGGATTTTCTCTCTGATTGTCCATCTCTTCCCTCAGCTTTATCTTTTAATCCTTCTGTAGAGGTTTTTTTTTTTATTTGAGCTATCTTATTAATTTTCCATAGCATCCTACACCTTTTAAACGGATGCAGTAACTTCTCATTTACAATAGTAAGGTTTTTGTTTGTTCTGTGATTTTTTTCTTCTGTTCCCTGCATAATCTCTGTTTCCTCCAAATATTCAGTTATCTCCTTGCTTGCTTTGGTCACATTTTGATGTGGGTGGCTTTCTTCAAATGTCTGATGACCCTTAGCTACCCATTTTTATTTGTGCAGGGCCCTAAAAAGCTGTGTTTGCAAGAATGGGGCTTGTTACCTGTGGGCTTCATTGTAGGGTGAGCTCAAGTTCGACTGGCTTTTTCATTGTCAGTGTATCTCTTCGAGACTGTTGAGTTTTTTCGAAGAATGGGGGTGGTAGGTATATGCCTGAACAGAACAGGAACAGGGAGATGAAGGCTTCATGTTTCTGTAGGTAGACTGCTATTCAGTCCCTCTCTTTTCTCTTCATGCATTATCTCTGTCCTGTGCTTGATGCCCCAAGTGCAGAACATCTCCAGCTCCGTTTCTCCTGGAAACAACCCTGGTAGAATGAAGTAATCATCTGGGCTGGGTTAGGGTGAGAGTAGCCTTTTGTGCTACTTGGACCTCAGAGAACAGACTCTCGGGTTATTTAGAGCACATCAGCTCATTGTCATCTGAATCTCTCCGCTCCTTCTTCATAGTCCACCCTGTGTCCCATTAAGCCACTTTCCACTCCTCTAATAGCTTTCCATATTGGAAAGCCTGGGGCTTTCTTTTTTGTTGTTTTTGTCATTGGAAAAGTCAGATATGCTAATGTGATCTCTTCTGTTCACTTACTAATGGGTTAGTGCCTTTTTCCCCCTTTATTATAATTTAGTGAGGAAGCATGAGGAGGGAAAGGGGGTAAACATACGTGGTTAATGTGCCAGGTTTACCCAGAACCCATCTGCACTCTCTACAGTGTAATCATCACAATAACTGACATTTATTGAGTGCTTACTACATGCCAGACACTGTTTGAAGTGCTTTACGTTTATTAACTCTGTACTCGTAACAATCTTATGCAACAGGTACTATTATTATTGCCATTTTACAGATGAAGAAACTAAGGCACAGAAACGTTAACTCGACAGACAGAGTTACACAGCCAGTAAGTGAGGGACTAGCATTCCAACTCAGCTGTCAGACTTTAGAGATACTTCCTGCTTTTAAAGCTCTCCAAAAGTATTTCATTCCTTAATTTCAAAAATCCAGACAACTTAGCATGCCATTCCTGTTCTCCAGGATCAGGCCCAGCGTACCTCTCCAATCTCACTTCTCTCTACTCTGCCCTTAACACCACCTCTTTGACCTCATATTCTAGCCACGCTGAGCTTGCCCTGCATGGACAAGGTTCTAGTGATCCTCACGCCTTTTTCATGCTCTTCCTCTGCCCCAAACATTCTTTCGTTCTCTAGAATGCTCAGTACAGTGTTAGGGTATTCCATTATATATTTATAAATTGAATATTTGCATAATTTATTTTACCTAGCAATCAACTCATGCTTTTGATTTGATTTAGCATGTCTTCTTGAAAAATGTATAGTTGAATAAAATAATAATGTTCCATGCGTATGAAGGGTTCATAAGTCTAACAGACTAACTGAAATTATCTCCTTAAAATGTGATTGTATTGAGGGGCACCTGGCTGGCTTAGTCAGTAGAGCATATGAGTCTTGATCTCGGGTCATGAGTTCAAACCCCATGTTGGGCATAGAGATTAGTTAAAAAATAAATTAATAAATAAAAGTGAAAAAATTTGTATTGAGAGTGAGACGTTCTTTTGGAGTGTAAATGAAAAGGTATATACTTTAAATATTAAATGAATTCCATTCATTTGTTATTAAAATGTTTTCTCACCTCATCTTGCTGTTTTTCTTAATAGCCTTTTCTTCCTCTTGCAAATTTGGAATGTTCACCAAACATCGAAACTTTCCTTTGCAAAGCTTTTGTACCAGCCTGCACAGAACAGATTAATGTGGTTCCACCTTGTCGTAACTTTTGTGAGAAAGTATATTCTGATTGCAAAAAATTAATTGACACCTTTGGTATGCGATGGCCTGAGGAACTTGAATGTGACAGGTAAATTATGTTTTCAACTGAAAGCTACCAAAACTGAAAGCTATCTTTTAATGTTGCTATTAGTTTTCTAGAATGTTTGTAAGAGGCTTTCATTATTTAATTCAACAAATGTTTATTGCACACTTAACATATGCCAGCCACTGTGGTGATAGTGTTTTGGACACAGTGGTGAGCAGAAACAGATTTGCAGTGGGAACTTATAGTGGGGTGGGAGGAACAGGTAGTAATCAAATAATTATAATAATAAATGTAAAATCATATCCATACTAGATACAACAAAGGAGAAGTACACAGTTCTCCGAGAACATGAAGGGTGCCTTTGACCCAAACTGGGGGGAAATGAACTTATTATCAATTCACTGACCTTTTTGCACATTGACCTTGATTCATTACTTCTGTCTCCTATTCTCTAGATATTGGGGGGATTGCAATTTGAAATATTCTGCTGATATAATGAGACCCCACGTGATAAAGCTGGGAAGCTGTGTTTATCTTTTTGTGTCTTTATCTGTAGACTAAGGTATAGAAGCTTTGTGGAAATCGTATACTTCTGGCAGATAATTGTTTTCAGGAACAATTGAGAATATATAGTAAAGTAGAGGACGCTCATACCTTATGAGTTTCTATAGAAAAGTTTCTATAGAAACTTTTACATAAACAAGGAATCATGCATAAGAATACTGATTGTCGGGGCGCCTGGGTGGCACAGCGGTTAAGCGTCTGCCTTCGGCTCAGGGCGTGATCCCGGCGTTANCAAACAAGGAATCATGCATAAGAATACTGATTGTCGGGGCGCCTGGGTGGCACAGCGGTTGAGCGTCTGCCTTCGGCTCAGGGCGTGATCCCGGCATTATGGGATCGAGCCCCACACCAGGC
>NC_048226.1:70477449-70492961 GCF_002007445.2 Ailuropoda melanoleuca
AAAAAAAAAAAAAGAATACTGATTGTCACATTATTCCTAATTTTTTTAAAAAAAGTGAAAAAGTGAAAGTCCTTGTAGAAGAATGACTAGTAAATTGTGATGTACTTATACACTAGAACACTGCGATACAGTTGATAAAATTAATGTAGTTGATCCACATCTGTAAACATGGATAAATCTAAAAATTATAGTGTTAAGTAAAAAATGGATGCTGTAGGTTAATATATATATAGTACGATGTCATTTATATAAAATTCAAAACCTGTGAAACAACTATATAACACAATGGTTAGAAAATCACATAGTAAAAAAAAATGTTTTAATGCATATGAAGAATAAAAACTGAACTTGTGCTAATGAGTATTTCTGGAGAGGAGAAAAGAGAATAGGACCAGAAAGGGGTCCCAAAAGATAGAAAGCAAAACTGACATAATATTAAGTTTTAAAAATGCTGGTAGATACATAGTGTTCTTTTTGTGGGCAAACTATTTTATTAATTGCTACTCTTATCTATATCTAAAGCATATTTTAAACATTTCCTTGTTGGGGTGCTTGGCTGTCTCAGCTGGTGGAGCGTGCAACTCTTGATCTTGTGGTTATGAGTTGGAGTCCCACGTTGGGTGTAGATATTACTTAAAAATAAATAGCTTTCTTGTTAAAAACTCCCACTAATTTATTTTTTTAAGGATTTTATTTATTTGAGAGAGAGAGAGAGCACAAGTGGGGGGAGGGACAGAGGAAGAGGGAGAGGGACAAGCAGACTCCCCCATGAGTAGGGAGCCCAACATGGGGCTCAATCCCAGGACCCCAAGATCATGACCTAAGCCGAAATCAGATGCCTAACCTACTCAGCCACCCAGGTGACTCAAAACTCACACTAACTTCTAAACTATATAGATCCTCTAAATTAATACTGGTGTGTAGAAACTCAGTGTAATAAAGTTTTTCACGAAATAGAAATATGCCTGTGTATATCACTCTGGTCTGCCATAAACAAGGGAGGCAAAGAGTGCAAACTTCCAGTTGTAAATAAATATCTCATGGGGATATAATGTACAGCATGGAGAATATAGTCAATAACATTGTGTTGATTTTGTGACAGATGGTGATGAGATTTACTATGGTGACCATTTGTCAATGTATATAAATATTGAATCACTATGTTGCACACCTAAAGCTCATACAACATTGTATGTCAGCTATACCTCAATTAAAAAAAAAAAAAACCCAGTCAAACTGAAACAGAATAGTGATGTGAATTAAGCTGGTCCCCAGTCTATCTCTTGGTGATCTTCTTGCCTTTCTTTAACAATGTAGAGATCACCTGAACTCAGTCCAGGAAAGGGAAGGGTCTCATTTCAGTCAATTTTAACTGTCAAAACCTTAGTCGTATGGTTGAGCTCCTTTGTGGGCATTAGAAAACAAGTGAACTTCCCCAAGACTTGTATTTCTAATGCTATAAACAGACAAGCCAGCACTTTTTTGTCTGGAGACTACTAGTTAAGATAAATTCTTTCGTTTTTTTAGGATAAATTGTTAGATATTTAGTCTTGGAAGCAGAAATTATTTAAAAATTATTAATTAGGGCACCTGGCTTGCTTAGTCAGTGGAGCATGCAACTCTTGATCTCAGGGTTGGGAGTTCAAGCCCCACTTAGGGTGTAGAACTTACTTTAAAAAAAGTTTACAAAGGACGCCTGGGTGGCTCAGTCATTAAGCGTCCACCTTCGGCTCAGGGCCTGAACCCAGGGACCTGGGATCGAGCCCCACATCAGGCTCCCTGCTCTGCTGGGCTGCCTGCTGCTCCCCCTGCTTGTGTTCCCTGTCTCGCTGGCTGTCTCTCTCTCTGTCAAATAAATAAATAAAATCTTTTAAAAAAATGTTTACAAAATAAAAATTATTAATTGATCGTTTTCTGAGTAAGGGAATTTTCATAGTCACTTGCCTGGTATTAAATATATGTTAGCGTGGTGGGGTCTCACTAACAACTACAAGTTTTTAGTTAACTTCAAAGCTCCAACCTATAATTTATCCAGGTTGTGTGTCTTCCCATCAATTATGAATGCATCAGGTAATACTTTAGAGCTGGAAAGCATAGCATTAAAATAGTGAATCAGTAAAAACGTTGACTTCAATTTTTATAATCTCTACAGGTTGCAATACTGTGATGAGACCGTTCCTGTAACTTTTGATCCACACACACAGTTTCTTGGTCCTCAGAAGAAAGCAGAGGAAGTTCAAAGAGACATTGGGTTTTGGTGTCCAAGGCATCTTAAGACTTCTGGGGGACAAGGCTATAAGTTTCTGGGAATTGACCAGTGCGCACCTCCATGCCCTAACATGTATTTTAAAAGTGATGAGCTAGAGTTTGCAAAAAGTTTTATCGGGATAGTTTCAATATTTTGTCTCTGTGCAACTCTGTTCACATTCCTTACTTTCTTAATTGATGTTAAAAGATTCAGATACCCAGAGAGACCGATTATATATTACTCCGTCTGCTACAGCATTGTGTCCCTGATGTACTTTATTGGATTCTTGTTAGGTGATCGCACAGCCTGCAACAAGGCAGATGAGAAGCTAGAACTCGGGGACACAGTAGTTCTGGGCTCTCAGAATAAGGCCTGCACTGTTCTGTTTATGTTTTTGTATTTTTTCACAATGGCCGGCACGGTGTGGTGGGTGATCCTTACCATTACGTGGTTCCTAGCGGCAGGAAGAAAATGGAGTTGTGAAGCCATTGAACAAAAAGCGGTGTGGTTTCATGCCGTTGCGTGGGGAATACCAGGTTTTCTGACCGTGATGCTTCTTGCTATGAACAAAGTTGAAGGAGACAACATTAGTGGTGTTTGCTTCGTCGGCCTTTATGACCTGGATGCTTCTCGCTACTTTGTGCTCCTGCCACTGTGCCTTTGTGTGTTTGTTGGGCTGTCTCTTCTTTTAGCTGGCATTATTTCCTTAAATCACGTTCGACAAGTTATACAACATGATGGCCGGAACCAAGAGAAACTAAAGAAATTTATGATTCGGATTGGAGTCTTTAGTGGCCTGTATCTTGTGCCACTAGTGACACTTCTGGGATGTTACGTCTATGAGCAAGTGAACAGGATCACCTGGGAGATAACCTGGGTCTCCGACCACTGTCGTCAGTACCACATCCCATGTCCTTATCAGGTAAAGAGCATTTGTATTAGTTCACTAATTTTTTAAAGATTTTATTTGAGAGAGAGTGGGAGAGAGCACATGCACATGAGCCAGTGGGGAGAGGGAGAAGCAGACTGACTGAGCCGAGAGCCCAACACAGGGCTCAATCCCAGGATCCAGAGATCATCACCTGAGCTGAAAGCAGACTCTCAACCAACTGAGCCACCCAGGATCCCCTGTAGTAGTTCACTATTTAACTTTAACATAGAGGATGTTCCCTGGAAGTACACTTCAACTAGTCTGAACAGGACATTAGATTTTTCAGAAGAAAATCCAGTGGACAGAGGGAATTATTCCCTGGGCATTAGAAGAAACTGGAGTCAGGGCCTCAAGAATTCTTCCTCAAGTTTAGACTTTGGTTACAATCTTAAAGTGCCTCCTTTGCTGTTCTTCTAAAAATTAAATTCGGTTGCTGAGGCAGATAAATAATAATGAGGAACAGAAACAGAAGAACAGGTCTGTCAACTCCTGCTGAATTGGGAGTTGTTTTTAATTCTTCCATTAGTGGGGGGAACCATATTTGGGTATATTTAATTTGATCATATCATCTAACAATTTTTTGTTTCGTATAAGCTTATAAAAACAGAACTTATCTTACTGTATTTTACTGATACTTATTACACTCTCACCAACCAAATTTTTTAAAGCACAACAATGCATAAAGAGTCGAAAATACTATGTTGTTCCAATGAATTTAAATGTAATTTTTTGGTAGACTTAGTGAAGGAAAGTAGATGAATTCTTAAAGCCCGATATTTTGGCAATTGTAAGAAGCTGCTATATTTATAGGGAAAAAATGCTGGGAAATCAAGCCAAGATTTAGGATATTCTTTCTAAATATATTTAAGTGTTTTTCCTTTCTAGCTATGTATTTTGATACACAGATAAGCTCTTCATTCAGAACTTTAGTAAAGAATATACTTAAAGCAGCACTATTCATTATATTATGCTATGTCAAACATTTTATAATAAAACAGACTGAAGATTTATACTTTTTATTCAACTTTTACATTGACCATATAGACTTCTTTCCACTTAAAATGTATCACTGAAATTGTTATTCATTTTTTTTGTAGGCAAAAACAGAAACTCGACCAGAATTGGCTTTATTTATGATAAAATATCTGATGACGTTAATTGTTGGCATCTCTGCCGTCTTCTGGGTTGGAAGCAAAAAGACCTGCACGGAATGGGCTGGGTTTTTTAAACGAAATCGTAAGAGAGAGTAAGAAGCTATTGAATTATCTGATGTTGTTTTAAATTAAATAGAACAAATACCAAGGAACTATTCAACTCATCATTGTACTGGAGTTTCGTTATGTCAACTATTACATCAAATTTGGAAATCTTTTTTCTGGAGAAATATACTTTATTTTGTTGGCGTTCGTTAAAATAGTCTTTGATCTATACTATTCTATTGAAATATGAATGAAAGATTTGTAAAGTGTACGTTTTCTTTACACAGCTTATATTTAATATAATTGCAATCACTGGATTCATTATTTTGGGTGCAGCATTTTAAATTTTAATTATTTTATCAGTGATAAAAGATTAAATGGGATCAAATATATGGAAGGAAATCTATAGAGCATGATTCAAATATATTGTATGATCATTGTTTACTACCTTTAAATTTTACTACACATAGTGCTGGCTTAAAATATCACTTATTTGCCTTGCTTAAGATGGTAAAATTTTAACCTTATGTAGTATTTTATAATAATATAGTAGATTTGCAAGTAAATAGTTCATTTTGGTTATATACATGGTATGCTCTATACAGTCAACAGTATAGTATAGGTTTTCAACTATTCCCCATTGGTTTAATAAACTTTTTTGGGGTAAAAATTTCAGAGCTATAGATCTTTTCTAAGTTTTTGAAGTCTGAAAAATTGCATCTATTTTTTTTAAGATTTTATTTGACAGAGAGAGAGAGAGAGAGAGAGCGGGTACAAGCAGGGGGAGAGGCTGAGGGAGAAGGGAGCCTGATTGAAGAATTGCATTTAACTGGACTTTAATTTTTTTGCCCTATTATTATTTATGTATCCCATATTTATATACTCACACTTCAGTATAACTTGCTAACTTTAATGTTAGAAAGCAAACAATTAAATTTAATGACAACCATTCTATGTTCTTTCTCTTCTGGTTTACTTTTATGTTTGATATATTTATGTGTGATATACAGATAGTCCCCTACTTTATGCTGCTTTGAGTTTCCTTGTCCTCATCCTTTGGTTTGGCTTCTTTAATTTCTTACCAATCTACTTAGGCCGACAAAGGTAACTAACAGTGTATGCAAAAAAGATTTCACTTCATGACAATCTACTTATAGCTCATAGTATCTATAATCTCAGATTTCATAACTATAAGCGATTTAGAATTTTTAACTTGATTGACTAAGGGTTTTTGGTATAAGATATGGGATATGCTTTTTGGCTTCTCGATAACACTTAACATTTACCAAGTCAGCCCTCTCCTTGGCTTCTCTTACAGTCCAATCAGTGAAAGTCGAAGAGTTCTACAGGAGTCATGTGAGTTCTTCTTAAAGCATAATTCTAAAGTCAAACACAAAAAGAAGCACTACAAACCGAGTTCGCATAAGCTGAAGGTCATTTCCAAATCCATGGGGACCAGCACAGGCGCTGCCACCCATCATGGCGCCTCCTCGGTGGCGATCACCAACCACGATTACTTAGGACAAGAGACTTTGACAGAAATACCAACCTCCCCAGAGACATCAGTGAGAGAGGTGAGAGCAGATGGAGCGAGCACCCCCAGATCCAGAGAACAGGACTGTGGGGAGCCGGCCTCCCCAGCAGCATCCAGCTCCAAACTCTGTGGGGAACAGGCCGACCGGAGAGGCCGGGCAGGCAATGGGAATGATAAGATCAGCGTATCCGAAAGTATGCGGAGTGAAGGAAGGTGAGCTTGGATTTTGTTTTCTTAAATCGGGACCGCTTTGAAGACTGCATTATATACTTTTTATTAAAGCATAGCACATCTGGAAGGAAAATATTCTAGGAGATGACATGTTCATACACTTAATCCAAGGAAGTTTGGGTTTAAGAAGTTGAGGTTCAGACTATAAATGTGCTGTTCGGTAGTTTGATTCTTAGCTTGGAAAAGAGCCTTCATGAATGTTGTTCAGATAGGAAAGTGATGTTCGTTTCTACGGTAATTGTTAAGCGTTGCGTGTATATTTGGGTTAATGCTTAAATCCTTCTGAAATAGAGGCTATTCAGTTGTAACTAGTATTGTATCATAGTACTAAAAGGCATTTGTCATTTTATATGAAGATGATTATAAAATGTTTATTTTCTGAACATGAAAGGATATTGATATTAATGAATTTTTCCAAATGGTCATAGGTGATCCAAACACAGGTAAACATCAAATTAGCCAGAATGCTGATAGCTAAATACTTTTAGGTCTCAAGGTTGTCTCACCTCCCTCTTCCCAAACTAGACCAAATGCACCTTCTTTGTGTTCCCGTAACAGTTTTTGCAGACTGGATTCTGATTAGATATATGCCTTTAAAACTCCACTAGATCTGTAAACCCTCAAAGGCGGAGCTGAGGTCTGATTCATCTTTGTGTTTCCATCTTTGTGTTGGAATTACACAATGTCTCATCCTTGGTGGGAGATGAATAAAATACTTGCTAAACCAAGGGCCAGGATCCTGCCATATTAATTGTGTTCCCCATGCTATGCCGTGCTCAGCCCGTGCACATGGGTGATGCTAAATGAGGTTTCTGACGTTAGCAAGAACTGTATTTGAAAATGAAGTATTTGTATTTTGAGTTGTCAGGGTGCACATAGTTTTAGTTACTTATGCTCTGATAAAGGTGGGTGTCAGTTGGGAGTCAAGCTCCTGGAAAACGGATGGCAGTTATAAAGGCATTAGGCATCACATTTGTGCTTTGGTCCTAGTATATCACCTTTCGTCTTCTTACCTAGGCTAACTCCAAAAAGTGACGTCACCGAAATGGGCCCAGCACAGAGCAGCAGCCTGCAGGCCCCTGGTTCTTTGGAGCCAGGCAGCCCGAGAGGCTCCACGTCACTGCTCATTCACTCGGCTTCGGGAGGGAGCAAAGAGCAAGGCCCCGGCGCTCCCTCCGATACGTGAGAGACAGGTTCGCCTGTTGCTGAGAAGGGGATTCATGCTACACTGGAGAGGACAGCACGCTGTCTTATCATCACTGTTCTGTTCTTTTGCACTGACAGCCACATTGCCTGCTGTTACACTGGAAACCGTAGATTCCGAGAATAGGATTCATTTCGCACAGAGGTTAACAATGACAGTATACCCAGAAAGCAGAAATGTGCAGGTGAATATTTTTTCAACCTGTGTGGGAGGAGGGAGTTAGAGGAATCTTCCTTTTCTATTCATGAAGATTCTACTCTTGTTAAAGAAGTGTTTTAAGATGTGCTATATGCTGTTTCACTTTTATGGTATAAAATCAAGATAGTTCTCAGCTAAAGTATTTAAAACTTATCTTTGTATTTTTTTTTATATATTTGAAAGTAAGTGTATATGGACTTGAACTTTTTTAGGAATCCTGGAAACGCTATTCAAATTATTCTGATATGTTAGCACTACTTTGGTAGCTTTTACACTGAGTTCCTAAGAAAATGGAAAAATAGCATTCTTTTATGGTATAAAAAATATTTGACACACCAGAAGGAGTTATAATGGGAGTTAAGCTTTAAAATAAACCTGCTTATTCCACTCTATCTTCCCTGTGTGAATTTTATAAAGTCCTTTTGTTTTAGAAATTTCATACATCTGTTATGCCACTAAAATAAGGTGCTTGATATCCAATGTTGATTGTATTATGCTGCTCGCTGATCCTTCTACATTTTTAAATAATATGTCCTGAAGGATTAGATGAAACGTTACTGTTTTAGAAATTAAGCCAAGTGCAGTTGATTTCCTTTTTTAAAAAAATGTTTTATGACCACTCAAGATTGTATTTTTATGACCATTTATAGTTGCTTGTACTTCTGTTTTTTAACATTTAGAATACTAAATTTTGTACAGTATCTTTGTCAGACATTATGTAGAATTCATTTCTATACTTTTATAGGATTTTGCTGAACATTAAAAAATGTTAAAAAAAAGTGTAATATTAGTGCCAATCAAATGGGGAAAAATGTAGTCATGATAAACAAAATGTATTTTATATAGCATACTTTAAAATATTAAAGAATTTTCTTAATTTTATTTCCAGTTAAGTGTTATACCTTGAACAATGTTTTCTGATGCTTTGGGTTTTTTTCCCTCAGTTTAGCATTCTATTAAGCATAAAAAGAAAATTATCATGTACTGTATGGAAAATGTAAATATTAAAACTTTTCCACATTTTTGAACTTTGTATACAAAAACATTGTGTGATCTTTCCAGTAATAAAATTTTCTCCGTGTAAGAGATTGTAGAGTATTCTGTGCTTATTTTTAGTGGTCCTGACCCAGGAAGTGGTAGAATTTTTTTGATCAGTGGCTCCATGACTAATAAACCAGAAGTTTTTTGTTTTTGTTTTTTTTTTACTGGAAAAAGAGAAGACAGGACTCTTATTTTATTTTGCATCTGTTACAATTTCTTCCCAGAGTATACATTATACAGCCATATTTACCATACTTTTTAAAGCCAGTGGAAGACCTGAAGGATGGGGTAAAGCAAACGGAACCCAGGACCCTGCTTTCACTCCTGGAAGTGGGAAAAAGAACAATATTAGATTAAAACATTTTAAAAAATGGTAAGACAGTGAGAAATTGCCTGGCTAAGACCCGGGAGAAGAAAGAAATTCACCCTGCCAGCCCCAACAATTGGAGCTTCTTTGCCCAGGGAGCATTTAATGATTGGGAAAAGGTGGCTGAGAGGTTGAACAGTTATTACCAGCCTCGGAGGGCTGGGCTCAAGGGAAAGAGGGTCCACACACCACATGGCACTTAGAATTGTGACCTCAAAAGGATGAATCCTAGAAGTGTAAAGTGTCAGGAAAGCAGCGTTGTTTCAAGTTATCTGGGTGGACTGGAAAAAACCTTTTACTCTTAAATTAGAATTAGGTAGTTCTGGATTAGAGGTAGGCAGAAGCAAATGGAAATCTTGTCTGGAGGAAGAAAATGTCATTCTCTGTACTCTACAAATACTTTTTCCAATACGAGAGTCATCATATGATCAAACATAAGCAGGCATGCAAAACAATACATGAATAAGAATTGGCACAAACATCCGACAGGAGGAAACGATCCAGAGTACGGTACTCCTGAATTACGAGGCATGGATTTGCTAAACTAATGTAACTTAAAAATACGAGACACCACTACACCTATTAGAATGGTTAAAATCCAAAAGACAACTGATGATATCCATTTCTGGTAAGGATGCAGGGCAACAGGAATGCTCATGCATCGCTAACGGGAACACAAAATGGTACAGCCATTCCAGAAAACAGGAGCTTCTCAACACAGCCGAACGTGGTCTCACCCTCTGATCCCGCGACCCCACTCCAAAGAATTTCTTGAACTGAGTGATGTGGATACTTCATCCTTGAGGTGCAGTAGAATTCTTCCCTCAAGTCTGGCCAGCACATAGCCAGTGGCTCCCTTCCAAAGAACACAGTAGGGAATGGGGCGGGGGAAGAACTTCCACGGTAGAGAAACTTGACAAAACACTACCCGAGCCAGGTGACAGAGTCGACATCAGTAGAGGGCCTGTTGAGAGTCGGTGCCCTTCTTATGAGCTGATGAAAATGGCACTTGGCCTTGTGATCTTCCTCCCCCAAAGCTATAACCTCAGTCTAGCTGTGAGAAAAGCAGACAAATCCCAACAGATGGACATTTTACAAAATACCTGACCAGCACTCAAAGCTATCATCAAAAATTAAACCAGAAATGGTCACAGCCAAGAGATGCCTAAGGGGACATGGTGACTGGATGTCATGTGGTTTCTTGGAAAAGGAAAGGCGCTGTCGGTAAAAACTAAGGGCATCTGAATGAAGTACAGGCTTTAATTTAGACGTTCAATTCAGTGAAATGTCCTTTGCATGTGTGTGGTCTGTGTGTGTAAGAGAATTTCCTCCCTTCTGCTTGCTCTTTTTTACTAGAATCCCTTTCAATCCAGTCGTAGACATCTTAGGTGGATCTTCCAATTTTCTCATCTTTCCTCTCTTTTTGTCCATCTCTTTGAATTTTGGTTCTCTAAGAAAATTTCTCACCTTCTAAATTTCTATTGAATTTTTAGTTGGGCTGTCATAATTTTAACTTCACAGAGCATCTTTGTCTCTGTTATTTTAAATAGTATCTTTCTGTTTCATGATTCTTTTATGTATAGTTGCAGATATGTAACTTGCTTCTTAAAGATCACGTAGGAAACATGAACTTTTAATATTTATTTTGTAAAGGGTTACTTTATTAAAGTCTCCTGGTCACTCCAAAAATTTACAGTTGATTTTTCCTGGATTTTCAATAATCTTTAGATGACCTTTTCATCTCAAATAGTGGTAATTTTATTTCTCATCTATTAGCTTGAACTGGGAACCTATCATTGTTCATAGTGGTAGCAGCAGGCATCCTGGTCTGGTTTATTTTAATGAGAAGGTCTCTAGCATTTCATCATTAAGAACAACGTTGGCATTTGAGAGAAGATAGATCTTTTTAAACAAGTTAATAACAAATCTTATTTTGACAACTTTTTTCAGATTAGCAGGTGCTGAATTTTGATTGAATGCCTTTTGCTGTATTAGTCACTGTAGGCTAATTGCTATGACCATCCTCAAGAGGCTAGCGGCTGAAGGAGCTGTTATTCATGGAGCAGGTGTACATGTTCTTGAGGTAGCCTTCCACCTGATCGTTCAAGGACCCACCAGTTCCACCTTCTGATGCAGCCATCCACAGCCATCCCTTAGAACTGCAGGTCCTTTGCAGGATTCTCTGCACCCAGCCAGCAGATGGAGGAAGAGAGAGTAAACGATTGCACAGAAAAATGTGTCAGAGTGGGAAGTGGTTCCCATCATTTCCAGCTACATTCCACTTGCCAGAACCCAGGCACAGAATCACACCCAACTGCAAGGCAGGTTGGGAAATGCAGTCTAGGTGTGTGACTGGCAGGGAGGAGGAACCGCCTTACTCAGTAATTGGCCAGCAACGTTTCAACCTACAAGTCTAAAGTAGTCAAATAAATTTCTTAGTATAATGCCATTCGTTCCTTCTTTGAATAACCCAAAGTGATCATGGTGTAAAATTTAGTATCCTGCTGGATTTGATTTGTTAGCAATTTATCTAAGATAAAAATGTACATCTATACCTACTTGTATTCTAAATGATTCCTCAACCAGGGACATAGCATTTGTAATCAGTAAGCTTACATTTTTTAAAATATTCTATTTCTAAGAACAAACTTCAAGACTATCATCTAACTCCAAATAAAACAGCAGTTTCTCTTTTTCAGGAGACCAGAGTCCATGATGCAAAAAGAGCCTACGGTTCCAGAAGCGGGGACATTAATTTTTTTTATCAGAATTACAGAACATTTTTTGACGAAGCAAGTGGACCTAAATATCATATTTACATTTACAATAACAATATTGGCTTGAGCAATGTGCAGCTAAACTCCACAGCAGAAAAGATATGATGAAGGAACGTTTCACCTTGAAAGTCATCCACAAATCCTCAACAGAATGTTATGGAATACCATCTTCCGAAAAGACAGTACATCCATTAGGATCCATCTGCTATTTATGGTAGCGAAGGAATCTTTCCTAGACTTTCCTCAAAAAACTAGACCAAAAACAACTTGTAATTACCACCCATCATCAAAGTCACTGCTTTAGTGCTTCCTTACTTCTCAGAAACATGCCACTGGTGGGCTCTTCCAGTTATGACTGCTGGAAAGTTTTAACGTTGCCAAGGCAGGCACTGGAACTCTCAAGAAAGGAAAGATATAATTTTTAATAATCACAAGAAGGCTTCCTATAAGTCTTCTGCATGAAAAGCATGATCTTTAATACCTCACTGCCAGCGCAAGTCAAACACTGAAAGTTCCAGACGTTGAAGGTTTCTAACAGTGGCCACTGTGATCTGTATGTACAGAAGAATCAAACTTTCATTAATTCCTTTGCATCAATAGAGCAGACAAGAAAAGATTAAAAGCTGATCCAAACTTCTCCAAAGACATTGGCCCACAGAGCTGAACAGTAGGGGAGAGTGGCCTTGGAAATTCTGCTGTGGACCCTGCTGAGGGAGGGGAAGCTAAAGGGAGCCATATGGCAAAAGTAGGGAAGAGGACAAGAAGGAAGGACTAGAAGTGGTAAATACTAGTTAGAAATGAAAATAAATGAAAAAATGATGCTAAAATGAATAAATTTTACCAGCCAAATCCAAGGCTTTTATTTTCCATCCCTAGAAAGAAAAAGGAGAAAACCAGAAGAAACTTCTAAGGATATCCATCAGAAAAAAAAAAAAAGGGTGAGAGAGAGAGAGAATCTACTTGTTTCAACAGAAACATCTTAAAGGATGTTTTTCAAATAAACCATTTTCTCCCAACTCATGCCGTAGTTCGTCTTGATTTACATTATTATTATTACAAATATTTCCTACTTATTTGGCATGTATACTGGGTTTTGACATATTTAAGTGCAAAGAGTCTGTTAAACTCGATGTTTAATACTTAGGTCTATAAATCTACAGATTTATTACATTTAGGAAATGTTGAGCGAAGAAGCACACACACACAAAAATCAACAAAGATTAAGAAAAGTTTGTCCTAACCCCAAAAGAAAACATCTTGATATTTTCCCCATCTTATTTTCCAAGGTGCTAACTAAAGTAAAACCGGCAAGTTTGTGGGTTTATTTTCTTGGGGGCCTATTCTATGATCTAATTAGTTTCACTGCCAGAAAATATATAAGGCTGAATACATAGATTTAAGACTTTATCTGGAAAAATTCGCCAGTAAAGTATAAGGTCCCATAGCGGTTTCCGCCCTTTCGAATGGCCAGTCCAGTGGCCCCCATGAAAACTCATAAAACAGAAGCCTCCAGAGCCAGTAAACAAAGCTGACAACTGGCAAAACTCCTGCTGGCACTTGCCGCCACCTCTCTCTGCGCAGGCTCCAAGGGAAGGAGAATGGCCCGCTGTGTTTCTAGAGCTGACCTGGTTGGCAGGCTGTGGGCAAATAAGAAGTACGGTAAAACAAAACAGGAGGACTGTGTTTCCTCGACGGACAGTCCTCACTGCCTCTTTGTCACTGGTCCTCGGACTCCGGGAAGGGCTTTCCAGGCCTGCCCTGCAGACACAGAGAGGTCCCACCGCTTTCTTGATGAAGCAAAGACTAGGAAAGGGGGGCCGACACATCGGAAACCGGGCCGAGGGAGCCTCGGGGACTTCAGAAGCAGGGCAGAGTCTGGCTACCCTGGACACTCAGAAGAGATCTAAACAATATAAAATCCTGTCGTCTCTACTCACCAAGCGTCCAGAGTGATGGAGGAGAATGAATTCACGTGTGAAAGAGGCAAGAACACCTAAAGAATGAGCAGTTCAGAAGAATGAAGTCTAAACGCATGGACATGGAAGCCTTCCAAGACATTGTTATGCACCAAAAAGCGAGTTGCAAAACTATACTTACAGAATAATACTATGCATGTAAAAACCCTCACCCCAGAGAACTGTACTGTGTTTTCTCTTGTTACATATACATGTATCTAAATGCATAGGAAAGGGGGGCCGACACATCGGAAACCGGGCCGAGGGAGCCTCGGGGACTTCAGAAGCAGGGCAGAGTCTGGCTACCCTGGACACTCAGAAGAGATCTAAACAATATAAAATCCTGTCGTCTCTACTCACCAAGCGTCCAGAGTGATGGAGGAGAATGAATTCACGTGTGAAAGAGGCAAGAACACCTAAAGAATGAGCAGTTCAGAAGAATGAAGTCTAAACGCATGGACATGGAAGCCTTCCAAGACATTGTTATGCACCAAAAAGCGAGTTGCAAAACTATACTTACAGAATAATACTATGCATGTAAAAACCCTCACCCCAGAGAACTGTACTGTGTTTTCTCTTGTTACATATACATGTATCTAAATGCATAATGACACCATGCATGCAAGCAGTCCCTCAGCACACAGAGTAACCCTGTATAGGTGATACAGACACATAAATGCAAATGCATGAGAAGACTTCAGAAAACATGGTAAATGCGTGATCTCTGGGGAGGGGATCAGCGTTGTAGGTAATAATCAAAGCAGACTTGAACCTGGTCTGTAATGTTTAAATTTTTATGAAGAGAACCTGTTAATATATCATGTGGTGTATTAAACAATTTTTTATTATGTTAGTCACCATACCGTACATCATTAGTTTTTGATGTAGTGTTCCACAAGTCATTGTTTACGTATAACACCCAGTGCTCCATGCAATACAAATTAAATTTTTTTTTTTAAAGAAAATGTACTGAGCCCGGGGGCGCCTGGGTGGCACAGTGGTTAAGCGTCTGCCTTCGGCTCAGGGCGTGATCCTGGCGTTATGGGATCGAGCCCCACATCAGGCTCCTCTGCTGTGAGTCTGCTCCTTCCTCTCCCACTCCCCCTGCTTGCTGTTAAAGAGCAAGCTCCCTCTCGCTGGCTGTCTCTATCTCTGTCAAATAAATAAATAAAATCTTTAAAAAAATATTTAAAAAAAAAAAGNATTAAACAATTTTTTATTATGTTAGTCACCATACAGTACATCATTAGTTTTTGATGTAGCATTCCACGAGTCATTGTTTACGTATAACACCCAGTGCTCCATGCAATACAAATTAAATTTTTTTTTTAAAGAAAATGTACTGAGCCCAGATCCAGCTGATGGTGATGTGGTGGGTCCAGCCCATCCGCCTGAGGGGGACTGAGTCTGGCGGTCAAGGCCTCCCTGCTGTGAGCTGCTAGCGGGCAGGCCTGGGCCGCGGACCCCATGAGACCCGGGCAGGCCCCCAGTTCATCTAGTTAAACTTCCTTTCGTTCCTCCCTGCTGTGCGTCTCCCTGCCCCCGAAGCCACCTTCTCTTCAATAGGCAATCCCGCAGGTGTTCTGAGAACCTCTGTGCCTATTTCTTGAGTCGCCTCCCCAGACTCCGCTCCTACCCCCACGAATAAAGCTTAGACCTGCGCACTTGATCCCAGCACCGGGAGACACAGGCGGCCAGAGGACCAGCCCCCCAGGATGTGATATAGGGGGACACAAGGGAAGGCTGAAGTCCGCAGAAAACCCACGATGGCAAATTCTTTCCATCTGCCACCCCCCTGCCTCCCAAAACACAAATAGACCACCACCA
>NC_048226.1:70493190-70493408 GCF_002007445.2 Ailuropoda melanoleuca
CCCTGCTTGCTGTTAAAGAGCAAGCTCCCTCTCGCTGGCTGTCTCTATCTCTGTCAAATAAATAAATAAAATCTTTAAAAAAATATTTAAAAAAAAAAAGAAAATGTACTGAGCCCGGATCCAGCTGATGGTGATGCGGTGGGTCCAGCCCATCCGCCTGAGGGGGACTGAGTCTGGCGGTCAAGGCCTCCCTGCTGTGAGCTGCTAGCAGGCAGGCC
>NC_048226.1:70493627-70504242 GCF_002007445.2 Ailuropoda melanoleuca
CGGCATTGGGCTCCCTGCTCAGCAGGGAATCTCCTTCTCCCTCTGCCTGACCCTCCCCCTGCTTCTGTTTTCCCTCTCTCTCTTTCTGGCAAATACACAAATAAAATCTTAAAGAGAAGGGCCCATGACAAGAATTTTATATTTTACTGAATGCCTATTCCAAATTGCTCTGGATTTGGAAACAGAGCCACTCCCTGGTTATAAAGTCCTTTTACTAAGGCAGACTGAAGGGTGTGTTCAGCATTCTCGGTTTTAAAATCAATAGATATCCAACCTGTGNCCTTCAGTGCCCCCCGCGTGGATAATTTATACTCATCAACTTCAAGAGTGAATGCACAAGTCTGAGGTCTGAAGGTCAGGGAAAGGCTAAGGCGTTGGCGGCTTTCAGCAGAAGGCAGACCCCTGTCCTCCTCTCGAGACGCCCCCGGTGCGTTCNGTGTTTGGGAGGGTAGTGGGTGTAAGCTGTTTTCCCTTGGGTGGCCTGTACTAAGATCTAAACTCGGAGCATTAGGAGGCAAGGAACAGAAGCAGGCCCATTTCGCTCACAGCAAGCCACGTTCTCCAGCAGCAGGCTTCACATTCACCAAAGTGGGATTGTTATCTTCACCTGCTTGTCTCGTGTCAACAGCTCCAGTGCTTTCAGGTGTAGGTATCATTTATTCAAGACCCTCAAAGACAAGAATAGCATACAGTCTCAAAAATCAGAGGAGGTAAAACTAAATGAGGAACCACTCAGACACACCGTAGAGATTTTTGGTAAATCTATTAATAAGTCAAGTGGAAAAAGACAGGTTGTGCTTTCTTCTTAGAGCTCTGTTGCTAATCACAGCTGGGTAAAAGTAAAGATTGGAAAAACTCCCATACTTCAACAAACGATGCTGGAACAGCTGGACATTTACATGCAAAAAAAAAAAAAATGGTGTCTACACAAGACCTTATACTCTTCACAAAAATTAAATCAAAATGGAGCATACACTCAAATGTAAAACACAAAACTATAAAGCTCCCAGGAGTTTCAACATAGGAGAAAACCTGGATGACCTTGGGTTTTGTGATGACTTTTTAGATACAACACCAAAGGCATGATCCATGAAAGAAATAAGTGATAAGCCGGACTTCATTAAAATTACAAACTTCTGGGGCTCCTGGATGGCTCAGTCGGTGAAGCGTCTGCCTTCGGCTCAGGTCATGCTCCCAGGGTCCCGGGATTGAGCCCCGCATCAGGCTCCTTGCTTAGCGGGGAGCCTGCTTCTCTCTCTACCTCTAACCCCTGCTCATCGTGATCTCTCTGTTTTTCACTCTCTCTCTCAAATAAATTAAAATCTTTTTTAAAAAATGAAATAAAATCACAAACTTCTGTTCTGTGAAAGACCATGTCAAGGGCATTACAAAACAAGCCACAGACTGGGAGAAAATATTTGCAAAGATGCATCTGATAAAGGACTATTATCCCAAATATATAAAGAGCTCTCAAAATTCAAAAAAATAAGAAAACAGACAACACAAACTAAAAAATGGGCAAAAGAGCCTAATAGAACCTCACCAAAGAAGATATACAGATGGACGGTAAATGAGCCATTGGATTTTACCAAGAGCAAAAATGTCAAGAGATGTGAGTGACTGAATGTGTCCTGGTTCCCCCCGTACCTCATACAGTCAGATAAGTCACCAAGAGGAAAGGGGCCGTGGTGGGGGTGGAATTCCTGAGATCTGAACTGGTTCCTAATTTTCAAACTATGAATATTTCAAGGTTTTAGAAAAGCAGGATCTCTACAAGGACACTGCTTAGGCAGGAAGCAGCTGTAACTGGCTAAGCCAGGGACTAGGTGGGGAGAGGGCCAGAAGGAGCCACCTTGCCCCAGGTTGGATCTTTGAAAAGGTGGAAATATATATGTGCTCCCAGTAACAACAACAACTGATACTATCTTTCAGGTACTGTCCCAGCTGCTAAGGACATAATGGGGAACAAGGGACAAGCCCCTGCATTCACAGAGCTTATATCCCAGGAGGTGTCAGACAATGAGCAAGTAACTAAATAGACCAACAAGATAAATTCTGATAGGGATTAGCATTATACTAGAACATTACTCAGTGATATTAATTGAAGCATCGTTTAAAACTGAAACTTAAGTGGGCACGTGGTTTGCTCAGTTAAGTGTCCAACTCTTGGTTTCGGCTCAGGTCATGGTCTCAGGGTTGTGAGATCGAGCCCCATGTCTGGCTCTGCACTCAGTGGGGAGTCTGCTTGAGATTCTCTCTCTCCCTCTCCCTGTGCCCTTCCCCCTTCTCTCCCTCTCTCTCTCAAATAAATGAATAAATCTTTAAAAAAATAAAATTGAAACTTAAATATCTATAAATACACAACTGGTTATATAACTTATTTCATTCATTAGAATGCTGTGAAAATGTTATAAAGGAAAAGGGGGAACTATAAATGTTCACAGGGAAAGATGTCCAGAAAGCATCATTAGTGAAAAAAGCAGGTTACGATATTATGTGTTCCAATGTGTGTGTTTTTTCAATGCCATCAAGCAATTAACTGCATTCTGACACTATCTTCCTGTAGATCCCACTGTCAGGGTTCAGTCCTAGAAGACTGCCCCCCACTTCAGATGCCAATTGCAAGTCCAGGGTGTCCCCGTTACTTCTGACCCCTCGCTACAGTTGGAGGTTCCCACAACTACCTCCACAGGTTCACAGAAGTCAGAGAAACATTTCCCTATGTTTACTAGTTTATGATAAAGGATGGTAGAAAGGATACAGTCAAACAGCCAGGAGAAGAGGTGCATAGGGCAAAGTTTGGGGAAATGGGTGTAAAGCTTCCATGGTCCCTGAGCAACCAGTCAACACCTCCACGAATTCACCAGCCTGGAAGCTCTCCAAACCCCATCTTGTTGGGTTTTTATGGAGGCTTCATTACAAGGATTTATTAAATCATTCGCCATTGGTAACTGATTCAACCTCCAGGCCCTCTCTCCTCCTTGGAGGCCATGGGGTAGGACTGAAAAGGCCAACCCTCTAATCACATTGCTGGTTTCCCAGCAACCAGCAGCCATCCTGAGGTATTTTCCAAAAGTCATCCCATTAACACAAACTCAGGTGTGGTTGAAAGGGGTTTGTTATGAATATCAAGACACATTTAACACTCTTACCAATTCAGAAACTCCAAGGGTTTTGGAAGCTCTGTGCCAGACATGGGGACGAAAACCAAATATATATTTCTTATTATGTCACAATATCACATATATACAATAATCCTATTTAACTTATGTTCAAACACTGTCCCGTGTATATGTTTAATGACTAGAAACGTGTACTAAGCTGTGGACAATAGTTCTTTTCAAGGAGCGAGATCATGGTGAGGGTTAATAACAAGGAAACCTTTCACTTTCAAATTTATACACTTCTATATTGTTTGATTTCAAAACGAGCATATGCTACCACCTGCCTCCAAAATCGGGTGTCACGGGGCATGCTCAAAGTGGTAAAGAACAGCCTGTTTTGCAAACTTCTATTACTTGTTTTATTTCATACTTCACCTAAATGAAGGCATACTGCAGTTCAAGATATACACCAATATGAAGATAAGCAGCTTTATGAATTTTGTTATTATAAATATTATTCTAGAATTTTCAGAATTATTGCTCACCAGATAAAAATTCCCTCCCCCCCCAATTTTGTAAAAGACACAATAAACTTGTACTTACATGCATAAAAATGTCTACATGACATGTAAAATTTCATTCATCCTATAGATGGTATTAATGTATAAAATACATAGTCGGTTTTACCTCCTACTGTAACTTGGTTTGGATCTTAACTTTGATGAAGGATCTGTGTCTCTGGATAGAGATCTTGGAAATATTTAACATGTTTAGTCCTATACTGAATTCTAAGTTAAATATTTCAAGATGGCTTTGGTCAGCCAAGCCTGACTGCTGGTATGCAGACATGAGCAAATCACTAAGAAAAACAATTAAAACCCTGACTTTGGATATGCAGCTTGGAAACCAGCATATCTGTTGAACGTATTAACAATGACTCATAACCACATGAGTTAAATATACTGAGGAATTAAATGTTTAGCTCATAGTTCTGGATGAGCTGAGGTCTAGGATTACCCTAACTCCAACAGAAAATTGGAATTGAATTAGATATACTGGACTTGACTCCTAACTTCAAAGCCAAGAGTTTGCAAATAATGCATCCTGTTGGGTTCAGACAGGAGGGGAACCTCCCCGTCTCCCTCTGCCTTCTGTTTTCCAAGATTCTGTCAGGCAGGAGGGGGAAAATATCTTTTCTGCTGCCCATGGTATAATTTGAATTCTTGCTTCTGATGCAAAGTCCAAGAGGAACAACAGGAGTCCTGGTAACAAGTTTTAAGGGGAAGGAAATCTGCACTTCCTGGCCTTCTTAGGGAATCCCCAGGAGCCCCCAGCATAATCCTACTAGAGTCTGGGCCCCCTCCTTCTCCATGGAGTTTCTTCTTCATGTTCTTAATTGGCTACTATGGTTATCTCCTTCTCCTGGTTGAGAAGTATTGACCCCCTTCTGGCCAATGAGATGTGCTAAGCGCAGTGGGCTACTGGGAAAGTTTCTCTTCCTCTTAACCAGGAGATCCCGCAAGAACTGGTCCTCTTCTTTTCTAGACATTGTTACATCCAGCAGGGACACCTGGACCAACTGTCGCCCCAGGGGGGATGATGACATGGGGGGAAAGCCCAAATCCTATGAGTGGCAGAACATAAAAGTTGAAAACATCTGAATCCTTGATGATGTGGTGAGTCACTGAATGAACCAACTCCAGAGAGCCCTGCCTCTGAACTTCCTGTTAAGTAAGTGTCCTTATTTAAGCCACAATAAGCTGAGTTTTCTGTTACTTGGTGCTGAAAACATCTTCACTGATACAACAGTCCATTCCTTGGGGGTGATTCATAGCCACCAGTACAGCGTGTCTGTCTCATAAAAGACTCTCAATAATGTTTGTTGAAATATTATAGGAATGTGTATCTTAGACCCTTCGATGACCTCAACTAAAGTTGCATTATTCCATACAAACAAGCCTAAATTTGAGCTTCTTTATACTGCAAGATGAGTAGCAAAGTAAGAGGACACTGTAGGGTGCATGTGCAGGGAGTTCATCTGGGACTCATTATTGGTCAAGGGTTAGCAGGGAACACAGCAGTCACCATCTGGCTGGAAAAATGTGACTGATGCCTCCAGGGACTGCAACCTTCAGTACAAAATCCTTGAAAATTCTGCTACAAACATAGGGGAATGATGGCAGCACAGGGCAATAAGAGATAAGCTGAAAACTTTTCCCAATCTGAGGTCTGAGAAAGACAAATGAAATCGATACTGAGCCTCTAGTAAGAAAGGCTTGAAGGTTTGGGTTATGCCCTGAGTTCCTGTACCTTTTGTACTTAGAGAAATGTCCCCTGCGGATCTGCTTTGCCTATTGCTGCAGTCAAAGTGATTTTTACAATGGGCATAATGGCCATTCTAGAAAGACTTGTTTCCAACGATGACACAGATCCATGACTTCATGGGGACCTTTGTCAACACTGTACCGTTCCACCTAATTGTACTCTTCTTTTTAAACAGACTTTATTTTTGGAGCAGTTTTAAGTTCACAGCAAAACTGAATGGAAGGTACAGAGCTTTGCCATATGCCTCCTATCCTACACATGCCCAGCCTCCCCCATGATCACCATCACTCACTGGAGTGGTACGTTTGTTACAATCGATGAACTACATTGACACATCATTATCACCCAAAGTCTATACTTTATACTACAGTTTATTCTTAGTGTTGTACTTTCTGTGGGTTGACAAATGTGTAATGACATGTATCCACCATTATAGTTTCATACGGAATAGTTTCACCACCCTGGAAACTCTCTGTGTTCATTCCTCCCCCACTACCCCTGGCAACCAGTGATCTTTGGACTGTCTCCATAGTTTTGCCTTTTCCAGAATGTCATATAGTTGGAACCATACTATAATATGCAGCCTTTTTGGTTGGCTTCTTTTACTTAGTAATATGCATTTAATTTTCAACTGTGTCTTTCCATGGCTTGATAGCTCATTTCTTTTTATTTTATTTTATTTTATTTTTAATTTTATTTATTTGACAGAGACAGCCAGTGAGAGAGGGAACACAAGGGAGTGGGAGAGGAAGAAGCAGGCTCCTAGTGGAGGAGCCTGATGTGGGGCTCGATCCCAGAACACCGGGATCACGCCCTGAGCCGAAGGCAGATGCTTAATGACTGCGCCACCCAGGCGCCCCAAGCTCATTTCTTTTTAGCGACGAATAATATCCTATTGTCTTGATGTAGCACAGTTTATTAATCCATCCACCAACTAAAGGACATCTTTTACTTCCAAGTTTTGCCAATTATGAATAAAGCTGCTATAAACAGGTTTTTGTGTGGACATAAATTTTCTAATCATTTCAACTCATGCAAATACTAAAGAGTGTAATAGCTGGGTCACATGGTAAGAGTATGTTTAGTTTTGTAAGAAATGGCCAACTATCTTCCAAAGTGGCGATCATTGGCATTCCTACCAGCAAGGAAGGAGAGTTCCTGTTGCTCCACATCTTCATCAGCATTCGGTGTTGTCAGTATTTTGGATTTTGGCCATTCTAGTAGNATTCCAAAGTGGCGATCATTGGCATTCCTACCAGCAAGGAAGGAGAGTTCCTGTTGCTCCACATCTTCATCAGCATTCGGTGTTGTCAGTATTTTGGATTTTGGCCATTCTAGTAGGTAAGCCTGGGCATTTCAGTGTTGTTTTAATTTGTAATTCCCTAATGACATATGATGGGGAGCACCTTTTCATATGCTTATTTGCTATCTCTGTATCTTCAGTCTTTGGCCCATTTTTCAGTTGGGTTGTTTGTTTTCTCATTGTCAAGCCAAATTTTTAACTTCATTTTGGTGACAGATTTAAAAGGGGTTGATCCTTTTCCCAACCGGATTCTAGCCATCTGTTCTCTAAAACTCATAGGAAGGCAAGCCTAGAATTTCAGTTCAATGCAATATGCATTACTTAACATCATTATGTTATGTGCCCAACACATTGTTTTAAGTATTGTGGCATACAAAGAGATGTCAAATACAGTCCCTGCCATCTTGGCAATCTTTGGGGAAACCAAAAATATGGCAATGAAAGCAAAGTAATTGCTAAATGGGTGGGACCCCCTCCAGGTACTTCCAATAAAACTCTTTTATCTAATTAAAACTCAAATTTTCTTTTTTTTTAAAAAGATTTTATTTATTCACTTGTCAGAGAGAGAGAGAGCACAAGCACGGAGAAGGGCAGGCAGAGGGAGAAGCAGACTCCCTGCTGAGTAAGGAGCCTGATGTGGGACTCGATCCCAGGACCCCAAGATCTTGACCTGAGCCGAAGGCAGATGCCTCACCGACTGAGCCACCCAGGTGCCCCAAAACTCAAATTTTCTAAATACATATATTTAAAAGTTATTTTGTGAAAGGTGACAATCGCAGGTATTTTACTGAGAACCATTAATCCATAAACTTATAAACGGCATATACATTTTATTATTACTGGCCCACTGAAGTATGGCAGGCAGGACAGAAGGGGGAACGGAACAACCATCTCACACTTCTTTTAAATAAATAAATCATTGGCAAACTCTGTACATGAAGAAATTTATCACAAGGATTCATACTTTTTTCTTTAGTGTAGAAATAAAGACCACACTGAGTGGAAACAGCAGCCAGAGTGGAAACAACCAAGCAGAGAACTGAAGTGTAGTAACAGTCATCATAACAGAACTACGGTGGCAATCACGAGGAGCAATTTGGAAACAAATGCCTAATGATTCAGTTCCTGCCAATGGACCAATCCTTCAGGAACCCGAAGACCATAATGACTCTAGGAAAGAATACAGACATTATGCGAGAGCCTAAATTTCATTTGAGGAATTGTCAAGAGATAACAAAAGGCCTGTGGCAAAATGACTGACCCGAAAAACTGGCCTCTCAGTGAGAGTTCCGAGGCTTACACAAGGCTCCTCAGTAAGTGGGGCCCCAGGAATGATCACCCCAGGAGGAAAAAAAAGCACATTCCTTGGAGATTAGATCCCTGGGGAGGCAGGAAGCAAACATTACAGGCCAGACACAGAGTGAGCCAGAAATTTGTGTAAGCTCCTTGGTCTTTGCATAAAGCACTCATGAAAATGGATCCTCTCAGGAATATTCCACTGCAACCACACTGAGATGGGGCTACCTTCCTAAAAACCAGAGCTGGGTTCTCTGATTAGCCTTTGTGTGCTAGAAAAACTACTGGCGCAAGAAGAGAGTGGTTAATATCCACAAATGGAACTTTGTGACATGTCTTTTGGACTTAGGGGCTTCCATTCCTGGATGCTTTATCCTCAGCCTGTTCCCTGGAGGTCTCCCATTTCCAAAAGGTACCCAGAGCTGACAGCAGTTGCATAAACAAACCAAGGGCTTTCCCGTGGGTGACGGGAGTGAGGAAGTGGTAAGGCTCTCACCATGAGGAAGACTGTGTTCTGGAAGATGCTCTCTGTTATCTACCCACTAGTTAGTCACTACGCCTGCCGCTTGCCCTTCTTCCTTGCTAATAGAACCCAAATGCTGTTCAGTGTCCTCCAAGCAGCCACGTCTTCCAGGGAAGGCACAGTCTTTTTCTAGCCCCGTGAGGCGAATGTCTCTTGCCAAGTGATTTGTTTTAGGCAACAGGCATGTGCAACAATCCTGGCCAATGAGACAGGAAGGAAATGTGCCAGAAGGACTCTGGAAAGAATTTTCTCACTCTTGAAAAGGGACACATCACAGGGTCATTTCATGTTTCTGCCTCTGGAAGAATGCTAAAATATATTTATTTCTTTATTCATTTAATGAATATTTATTGCCCAGCCTGTGTCCTGAAATTCCAAGTCTACCTGTTCTTGAACTGGAAAGGGGTGGCTTTAAAATTATAGGTGAGCTTCAAAAAAATTAATTAATTAAATCAAATAAGATTATAGGCAAGTTTCGAAGGCATATTCCAATAAAGTCCTGTACTTTAAAAATAGAGTGTAAATGTAAGGGAATTAGCAGCCCAGAAGCACTAAGGACTGGTTTTCCAGCTAAGCAGTTCTGAAGGCCCAGCTTGGAGAGGTTGGGGAGAAGGAAATGCATGCTAAGGCAAGGAGATAGGAAGGAGAAGAACAGCACCAGGTTTCCAAGAAAATCAGCAAACCCCGAAGCCCAGGAGGCCCACAAAGAGCCATAAGAGGTTACAGTGCCGAAGTCCTGCGCTGAGGAGCGGAACCTACAGTCCGGGGATCTGGAAGCCCGACACGCACTGGAACGGCATGAAACTGCTAGCGTCATACTAGGGATGTTTGCTCTCTGCTGTGATTTTAACTCCCCCCCTGCACAGGCACGTGTGTGCTCGACCTAGTGCGTGTGGTCAGGGGAGGACTGAGTCCAGCCCAGCTGGCTGGGCTGTGATCACAGTGCAGACCCCGGTTCTGCTCCCACTGCTGAGCCTCTCTCGGATTTCCTCCTACTTCTCTGGCCTCTCCTTTGGGGCTCTCTTCTTCTGCCCACCCCACAAATCATCTGTTCTCAAAGCAGGGTCCAGAGACCCTTGGGGGTGCTTGAGACACTTTCGGGGAAAATGTGACATCAAAACTATTTTCATAACAGTAAGACGTTATTTGTCTTTTCCATTCTCATTCTGTCACGTGTGCACAGTGGAGCTTTCCAGAGACCACATGATGTGTGATAGGGCCACAGATTGAAGTTAGAAGTAAATAGGAGAATCTGGCTGCAAAAAGATTTGCAAAAGATGCAAAATAATGCCATTTTCCTGGTTAATTTGTTGTTTTAGAAAATATAGCTATTTTTCATTAAAATGCTATTTATTCTAACATATAATGGAGCTAATTATTGCTATTTTGAAATGAATTTGTGAAATTATTTTTTTTTAAAGATTTTATTTATTTGACAGAGATAGAGACAGCCAGCGAGAGAGGGAACACAAGCAAGGGGAGTGGGAGGAAGAAGCAGGCTCATAGCGGAGGAGCCCGATGTGGGGCTCGATCCCATAACGCCGGGATCACGCCCTGAGCCGAAGGCAGACGCTTAACCGCTGTGCCACCCAGGCGCCCCTTGTGAAATTATTTTTTAGCTTTCTATTTCAATTTTTAATGCGTGCCGCCTGGCCCAGCAGCTCCTGCCGAGCTTGTTAGAAATGCAGATTCTCGGGCCCCTCCCCAGACCTACTGACTCAGAAGGCGTGGGGGGGGGTCAGCAAATGGGGTTTGATAAGCTCCAGGCGATGCTCGTGATCCCCGAAGCTTGGGAACCACGGCTCTAATACAGCTCCCCCCACCCCGGCACCGTTTCCCCGAAGTGAGTAGAAGCACTTGGCCGGGTCTTCTGAGTGCTCTGGTTCTGGGTTACGGACCTGTCTTGGTCAGCTAGGGCCGCCATAACAAGATACCAGAGGCTGGGGGGCTTAAACAACAGACATTTATTTTCCCACAGTCCTGAAGGATAGAAGGCAGAGATCGAGGTGTCAGCATGTTTGGTTTCTCCTGAGGCTTCTCACCTTGGCTTGCAGCTGGCCTCCT
>NC_048226.1:70504342-70639354 GCF_002007445.2 Ailuropoda melanoleuca
TGACTTCCAGGAATGATGGAGCTCACTCGAGTGGCAGAGTCAACCCAAAGTGAAGGAGGGAGTTGGCACAGTTGCCAGGCAAGGCAGGGCTGCGTGGAGTCTCCTTGAAATTAAAAGTCCCGAGATAAAGCTGAGAGGAAAATGACGTGCCTGAGCCCCGCTTTATAAAGCTTGGGGTCCGCCCCCCACAGCCTTATCACCCTTCAACTGGTCCTGCCTCCCGGCTGTTTGGAGAGTTAGTATCCAATTTCAGTCCCTGAGACACTCACCACCTATTAAGCTCAGTTTCGGGGATTTAGACATTGCCAATCCATATCCTATTTCTGGAACGTAGTAATCATTGTCTTCTAGAATCAACCCACTGCCTGTGCAAACTCCCCTCCAGGAGACGCCCAGCAGGGGTGCCACTGTCCATTCCGACAGCGCCTCTGCTCCCGCCCCTGCCTGCTCACTGCTGGGGCAGCTGGTCTGTTATTACGAAGCAGACATCATCCTCAATGATCGCTTCCGCACTGACACATTCTGGAATGCCGCAGATAACCTCGGAGAAGTTTATACCATCGTCCCGAGCGCAGTAGACCAGGGCTCCTCTCTCCCTTTCTTGACAGCCCTTGTCTCCTCCTCACCACCCTGCTCCAACTTTCCAACCGCTCTGTCTCGTAGATGATTTCTGAGCTCCCTCCCAAGCATGCCCACTCTGCCAAGAAGCCTCCCTGTGCTGTATTTGCCCAGGTTCCTCTTAAAACATGCTGCCTGAGGCACCTGGGTGGCTCAGTTGGTTAAGCATTGACTCTTGATTTTGGCTCAGGGCAGGATCTCAGGGTCGTGAGATCGAGCCCCTGCATCAGGCTCTGCGTTCAGCGGAGAGTCTGCTTAAGATTCTCTCTCTCCCTCTCCCTCTGCTCCTCTGCCCACTCACACGTGCTCTCTCTCTCTCTCTCAAATAAATAAATCTTTAAAACAAACAAACAAACACGTTGCCTGGCATTGAGCACCACACTCCAGCAGGGTTCTTAACCATACAGGACAGTTTATGGCTGTTAATGTTTTTATTTCTTATCGTGGTTTTGATATCACTAAGATTGCCTAGGTTTTTAGTAGTGAAATGTGGAGCAATATAATTTTGTCAGAGCAGAAATGCAGGACTTTGTCTATGTGAGTGAATATGGGCTGGGAAAGTGTGGTGACTGGGAGATAGCCCCAGAATGTAATATTCCAATCATACCGTGACATGTCATCAGACACTAATGAATTACCAAGAAGCAGGAGTTCCTGGGGACATATTAAGCAGATGCTGAGGATGTGACCTGGCTCTTAGAATTCTACCTAAATGAAAGGGGGTATGGGTGCAAATTTCCTTTCATGCCCAAGGGAGCAATCACCTTAAAAATTGGGGGAGCAGAGTCAAAAGGTACAAACTTCCAGGTATAAAATAAGCGAGTCCTGGAGATGTAATGTACAGCGTGATGACTATAGTTTGCGTATTTAAAAGCTTCTAAGAGAGGACACCTTCAAAGTTGTGATCACAAGAAAAAAATTTGTAACTACGTGTGGCGATGGATGTTAACTGGATTCATTGTGGTGATGATTTTGCAATATATACAAGCATGGGATCCTATCTCACACTGATTTAATGTTATATGTCCATATAACCTCAATAACAAAAAATGAGGGCCCATGGCAAGGACTCCAGTTAGCTGATGAGATTTCACAACAAAACCATGAGGAGACCAAGTTGTAGGGTATCTCTTATCACTCCTGGTGTGGGGTCACATACGACTATATGCTGCCACATTTAACTGGTGAATTTAAGATCCAAAAAGAAAATTTGCATATGGCTGGGGTCAGTGGATGTTTATATCTGTTTAATGGATAAGTGAGAATTTTTGTGGTCTCTCATTCAATTTCAGGTGACTTTCTTCTGTATAATAATTCTTTGGTTTTCATTTAGCAAGTGGCTAATTCAATTTTCCCTCTTGTTCCCCTCCTCCCCCGAGACTGATCCACCCTGATCTTTTCCTCAGAAACTGATGCCAAACAGATCTTTCCCATCTGGCTTTAGTGCAAGGAGCTTGACTACCTCTCCCAGCTTTGGGTCATCTATAAATAGCAAAGCATGCTTTCTATAGAATCCATAAATAAATGAGGAGGTCAACGGTCCATAAAAATGGGAATCACTCATTTAGCCAAGAGTTAGAAGGAAAAGGGGTGACAGGACGTTTCTGATAATGCTGATAATTTTGTAGGGCTAATGATTCTGATAACAATGCCAAAGTATCTGATAATGTTGTCAAAGGGTTGTTTTCAAATCATGGTAAGGAACATGGGAAGGGAATTTGCCTAAACCAATTTTTAACTTAATTAAAATTAATTTCAATTTTCTACATGTGGTGGTTAGCAAACGGTACAACTGGTAACTTCCATGCCATAATAAAGAGTGAATTATCCCATTCACTCCTGTTTTTACTTTGGACGGTTAGCCATTTCTTGTTTTCTATCCAAACCTCTTGATTTTCTCCTTCCTGCCACCGATCAATTCCCATGTTGTCACTGTCTAGCACTCTCTATTGGGCAGTTCTGGAGGAGGTGAAACTGAGTCAGCTTGCTCTGTTATTTGCTAAAAACTCTGATAGGTAAGGCAGCGGATTCATATTTTGGCTTGTTTTGATTTCCACTCCAATGACCCGACTTTATATCCACAAAGCAATAACCAGAAACCATGGTCTAGCTGACAGGATTGGAGATGTGTGCAGGGAAATGGGAGACCTGGATGCATTTTGTAAACTGAAATGTTTTAAGATGTAATTCCAAATATCCTGCTTACTTTGGCTTTCTTTTATCAGAAAACAGGCAGCTCTTTGTGCCTTGAAAGAGACACACAGGCTGCAGAGAGTCATCTGAACTGCCCAGAGACGTCTTTAATCTTGACCGTTCTCCAACACGGGTCTCCATGGTGAACCATTTTCTAAGGAATGCTTACAATGCATAGTCTGTTCAGAGGATGCTGATTTCAAAACCTCTGTACACAGGCCATAATGAAGAGGGGCAGAAAGTGCACAGCTTCGGTAACTTAAGAAAAGGGAGAAAATTCGACAGGAAATGAAAGACTACCCAAGTTGAAAGTATGTCGCCGGCTATGATTCAGAATAAATGAAACGTAGCTCTTGGAGGTCTCTCGCAGACCACCCGCGCTTGCCCTCAAGTGTGGCGAGCATGCCAGCGTCCAGTTGCATAAATGTGCACACAGGAAAAAGGACACGTGAAGAATGGACTCACCATAATCACAGGAAGGGACTTATCTTTTATCAACGATTTGGGTTCTATAATTTTCCAACAACTTTAGTTCTCGTAGAACTATAACAATCCCAATCACTCATGTGCTGGCTCCTTACTGTTTATCAGTGCCGGATGTAGATAGATTAACGGTTTAATACCAGTCCAAACAGTCTGGTAATCTACATATTTCAGATTGCAGATGAAGCCACTGCAATGTTGGAATTTAGAGCTGCCTCTGTGTACACATGTAAGCATGAGCCAGTGAGGGAGGAATTCAGGACCTTCTCAGGACTGATCACTGCTCCTTGCCCTCAGGTCATTCTTCAAGCTCCCCCGCTCCACTCTGTATAGCAGGAGGCTGACTTCTATAGGCTGTTTCCAGACTCCTGTTTCTGGGGGCCTCTAGCTGCATTTGACAGATCAGAGACTGGAAGGGGAAAGAAGGGAATAGCCAGGGTATTACTAATCTTCCTTCTCTGGCAGTGGCCCCATCTCTTTCATGGGTCCAGCTTCCAGTGGATAAACCCAACATGATTCCAGCTTTGACTGGTCACCTTAGGTCTCTCCAGCTTGGGAGTGGTAGTGGCTTATGGCCATGGCCAATTGTGGGTCGCTGCACTGTCCCCTGCTGAGCTTTCAGCCTTCGTAGTCAATCTCCTACATTAAATTCCTAACGTAAATTATTCTTTACATACTCAGAATGGTTTCTGTTTTCTAACTGGATTCTGAATGATACAACTGAAACATATGTTAAGTATGCATGGAATCTCTTTTATAATAAAAATAATAATAGCTAATAGAAAGAGAAAGCTCCCTAAGTACCAGGGAAAAGCACTTAGTAAGTCCCGACACAGAGGGTAGCTACAGCTTTCGCCTCCAGCTTCTCCTGGTAGCAGCTGATGAATGTCCTCTGGTTGAACTCGCCAGCGTGGCTTATGTTACTCTGACGAGACCTCGACCAATACATAGGCTATTCTACCTTAATTCCAGTTAAGTATCCCCTCGAGTCTTTATTTTTTTTTAACCGTTTTTATTTATTTATTTGACAGAGAGAGAGACAGCCAGCGAGAGAGGGAACAAAAGCAGGGGGAATGGGAGAGGAAGAAGCAGGCTCCCAGCAGAGCAAGGAGCCCAATGTGGGGCTCGATCCCAGGACTCTGGGATCACTCCCCGAGCTGAAGGCAGACGCTTAACGACTGAGCCGCCCAGGCACCCCACCCCTTGAGTCTTTAAAAAACGGTATTCAGCCCATTTATTTCTATTTTATTTCAACTATACTAACTTTATGAGTTCTTATTTACATCATTACCTTTCTTTTCCCTTTTGCTCTTTTTCCAGAAAATAATAAGAACAGGGGCGCCTGGGTGGCTTGGTCGGTTAAGCATCCAACTCATGATCTCAGTTCAGGTCTTGATCTCAGGGTTGTGAGTTCAAGCCCCATGTTGGGCTCCATGTTGGGTGTGAGGTCTAACAAATACAAGCTGTCAAATGATTGCACAAATACTGTTTACGAAGATAGAGATGCTGCTGAAAGGCAAGTTTGATGGGCAGGCTATGATTACGTGATACTTTGANGGGACTCTGGGATCACTCCCCGAGCTGAAGGCAGACGCTTAACGACTGAGCCACCCAGGCACCCCACCCCTTGAGTCTTTAAAAAACGGTATTCAGCCCATTTATTTCTATTTTATTTCAACTATACTAACTTTATGAGTTCTTATTTACATCATTACCTTTCTTTTCCCTTTTGCTCTTTTTCCAGAAAATAATAAGAACAGGGGCGCCTGGGTGGCTTGGTCGGTTAAGCATCCGACTCATGATCTCAGTTCAGGTCTTGATCTCAGGGTTGTGAGTTCAAGCCCCATGTTGGGCTCCATGTTGGGTGTGAGGTCTAACAAATACAAGCTGTCAAATGATTGCACAAATACTGTTTACGAAGATAGAGATGCTGCTGAAAGGCAAGTTTGATGGGCAGGCTGTGATTACGTGATACTTTGAAATGTTCATTATCAGGTGATGCATGGAACATGCACTTGGCAAACAAAGGGTGACTGAGAGATATGTGAACGCCTAACAGTTGAAAAGTTGAGGACGTCCCATGCTTGCTNGGAAGCAGGCTCCCAGAGGAAGAGTCTGATGTGGGGCTCGATCCCAGATCGCCAGGATCACGCCCTAAGCCGAAGGCAGACGCTTAACGACTGCGCTACCCAGGCGCCCCATGGGTAGACAGATTTCTAAGACAGCCCCCTAAGATTTCTGCCCTGTGGTAAATAATCCCCTCCCCTTGAGTATGAGCAAAACTGTGAAGATGATGGATGTCACCCCCATGATTATATTATATTACATGGCAGAAGGGGTTTTGCAGGTGTAATTAGGTCCCCTGATCAGTTGACTTTGACTTATCCTGGATGGGCCTGATTTAATCAAATCAGACCTCAAAGGTACTACACTCTTCCCGCCACAGATTGAAAGGGTTACAGGGAGAACCTATGGAAGGGCCCACATAGTAAAGACATGAGAGTGGCCTCTGGTAGCTGAGAACAGTCCCCAGACAACAAACAGCAAAAAAGCAGGGACCTTAGTCCTACAACCACAAGGAAATGAATTCTGCCAAGAACGCAAGGAAGATTAGAAGTGCATCTCTCCCTAGTCAAGCTTCCTGATGAGGACTCACCTGGCTGACTGCTTGACTTCAGCTTTGTATGACACTAATCTGAGCTGGGCTCCTGACCTACAAGACTGGGAGGTAATAAATTTGTGTTGTGTTATGTCACTAAGTTTGTGGTAATTTGTTTCACAGTAACAGAAAAAGACTATAGTCTATGGGGTGTGTGTGTAGATTCCATCTGCAATACCAACAAAATACATCATAGCCACAATAAGAAATATGTAAGGAAAATCCTAAAATTTTACTGATGCATAAAAGTGGATTTGGAAAACTAGGGGGATATATTATGTCCCTAATGGGAAGATCAAATGTTTTAAAGATCTCAACCTTAAAGTAGTTTTTATGATAGATAAGAAGTGCATGAATAGTCCAAAAGAAAAAAAAAATCTGAACAGAAAATACATAGAACATTTGGAAATCTTTGGGAAAGGTCACTCTGGAAATAACATCCGAGACACTAAACTAGTCCATAATCTCTAACAGGAACTCAAATCTATAGTGGTAGAATGGACCTAAATTTTAGATCAAGAAAATGCAATTGGACTGAAATAGTAAATTCTAGAGGTGGTAGGAAAAATGGCTCTGCAAACCCACAGAGGTATAGAAGTAAGCACAGAGCTAGTGAAGTTAATCAAACCCTTAGTGGGAATAGATTTGTAATAATTTTAGGACCTGAGAGACAGGGTATATGTAAGGCATTTATACATTATTATAGATTATCTTTGATATAGATAATGATACCTGGTTAGCTTATCTTACAGTGTAATTTGATAAGTTATGTGAACGTGTAGTTTAAAAATGTATTGATGGTGTCAGATGGGAGCTACACTTGTGGGGAGCACAGCATAATGCATAGAGTCGTTGAATCATTATGTTGTATGCCTGAAATTAATGTAACACTGTGTGCCAACTACACTTCAATTTAAAAAGTTTTTTGTTTAAAGATTTTATTTATTTGAGGGAGAGAGCACAAGCTAGGGGAGAGGGAGTGGGAGAAGCAGACTCCCCGATGTACAGGGACCCCGATGTGGGGCTTGATCCCAAGACCCTGAGATCACGACCTGAGCCAAAAGCAGATGCTTCTCCAACTGAACCACCCAGGCACCCCTAAAAAGAATTTTTTTAAAGCAAAAGAAATGGGGGGGAGCATGGATGTTAATACAGGATTAGCTGTTTGCTGAAACTCCAATCTGGACCCAAATTTACACAGAGAAGGACCATTTGAAGTCGCTGGGTGGTAACAGCATCAGGAGTTGCGATTGGATACTATCTGGGGAGCCCTCCCCTCCTCTCCTCTCCAGCCTGTAGATTGCTGCCACCGCAGCGGTTTGGCACATAAAGGCACCAGCTGGGACCTTGTTCAGCTTTACACAGGGCTGTTTCATGGATGAGTGACCTGTGCAGCTATGCTTAAAAGAACCCCACGCTTGGTTTATAGTTCTATTAACACTGTCTTGAAATTCTTAATAATTTTTTTTAACAAAGGACCCTGCATTGTNAGCATGGATGTTAATACAGGATTAGCTGTTTGCTGAAATTCCAATCTGGACCCAAATTTACACAGAGAAGGACCATTTGAAGTCGCTGGGTGGTAACAGCATCAGGAGTTGCGATTGGATACTCTCTGGGGAGCCCTCCCCTCCTCTCCTCTCCAGCCTGTAGATTGCTGCCACCGCAGCGGTTTGGCACATAAAGGCACCAGCTGGGACCTTGTTCAGCTTTACACAGGGCTGTTTCATGGATGAGTGACCTGTGCAGCTATGCTTAAAAGAACCCCACGCTTGGTTTATAGTTCTATTAACACTGTCTTGAAATTCTTAATAATTTTTTTTAACAAAGGACCCTGCATTGTCATTTTGCACTGAGCCCTGCAAATTATGTAGCCAGTCCTGGCTTTAGAACCCATTGGATTTTTGCTTCTTCTGATAAACAGGAATAAAATTTAGATGCAGTTGAGCAGTGGCTCGGGGGTGAGNCCATTTTGCACTGAGCCCTGCAAATTATGTAGCCAGTCCTGGCTTTAGAACGCATTGGATTTTTGCTTCTTCTGATAAACAGGAATAAAATTTAGATGCAGTTGAGCAGTGGCTCGGGGGTGAGCATTCCTCCAAATCCCCTGACATGCTCCCCTGTCAGACTGTTCCTTTTCTCTAATATCCATCAGTTGGGTCTACTATAACTTTCAGGAAACTGGATGGGTCTCTAAAGAGAACCTGGCTGAGATGAACTTGATCTCAGCAGCATTGCCATTCTGTCAACAACCCCCACGTTGTTACAGGTGTGGCGAAACATCTCTCCTGCCAGATTCCAGCCAGTGGTGTATAAAGGACCCTACCTTGTGGGTGGCCTGGGTCTCCTGAGGATATTTTTTTCCAGAATGGTCAGAGGGGGACAAAGGGGGTTGGAAAATGATAATATTAGTCAGAAGTCAAGAATGATTACTCAACAGTGAATTTCTACCATTGATTGTTGCTTAATCTCCCTGAACCTCAGTTTCCTCATCTGTGAATGGGGCAAATGAGGAGGTATGAACCCCCACAGGACTCCCCAGAAGACAGAGAGGATGTATAAAAGACTTTGTGTGGTTCCTGGTGCTTAGTGAGTGTTGGCACTTATGAAACATCAGTTCTTTTAAAATTTTTAATGTATCTTTTAAACATGTTTATTGAAGTATAATTAAAATGCAATGTTATATTAGTTTCAGGTGCACAACATACTGATTCAACAACTCTATACATTACTCAGTGCTCACCGCAGTAAGTGTAATCACCATCTGTCACCATACAAGGTTATTACAATAGTATCAACTATAGCGGCACCTGGGTGGCTTGGTCGTTAAGCATCTGCCTTTGGCTCAGGTCAGGATCCCAGCGTTCTGGGATCAAGCCCCGCATTGGGCTCCCTGCTCAGTGGCAAGCCTACTCCCTCTCCCACTCCCCCTGCTTGTGTTCCCTCTCTTGCTGCCTCTCTCTGTCAAATAAATAAGTAAATAAAATCTTTAAAAAAAATAGTATTGACTATATTTCCTATGCTGTACTTTTCATCTCCTTGACTCACTTTATAACTGGAAGTTTTTTTGTCNCTTTTTTGCCTTTCTTTCTTTCTTTCCTTCCTTCTTTCTTTTTCTTTCTTTCTTTCTCTCTTTCCTCTTTCTTTCTTTCTTTCTCTCTTTCTTTTCTTCTTTCTCTCTTTTCTTTCTTTCTTTTCTTTCTTTCTTTTCTTTCTTCTCTTTCTTTCTTTCTTTCTTTCTTTCTTTCTTTCTTTCTTTCCTTCTTTCTTTTTCTTTCTTTCTTTCTCTTTCCTCTTTCTTTCTTTCTCTCTTTCTTTTCTTCTTTCTCTCTTTCTCTCTCTTTCTTTTCTTTCTTTCTCTTTCTTTCTTTCTTTCTTTCTTTCTTTTTTCTCTTTCTTTCTTTCTTTCTTTCTCCTTCCTTCCTTCCTTCCTTCCTTCCTTCCTTCCTTCCTTTCTTTTCCTTCCTTCCTTCCTTCCTTCCTTCCTTTCTTTTCCTTCCTTCCTTCCTTCCTTCCTTCCTTCCTTCCTTTCTTTCTTTTTTTCCTGCCGCAGGTTTGTTTGTACAAACAGCACAGGAGAACACGAGCCCCACGCAGATAGAAGCCCAGGGGACACACCAGTCCTTCCGTCCTCACACTGGCACCCAGAAGCATCTACGCTGGAGCCTTTGCGGGGGCCTGGGCACCTTTGGGAGCCTGAGCTGCAGCAGGAACCGGAGCCGGAGTCGCAGCCTGGCCTGGCCTTGGTTTGAGCCTTGGCCTTGGACTTCGGCCGCAGAGCCTGAGACCCTTGGCAATGCGGGCACGAGCGCGTTTCCCAAGCTTGGGGTGAGCGATGTAGGCAAGTCGATTGGGATCTTGGGCTTGACCTCCTTAGGCTTGACGAGGGCCTTGATAGCCTCGGCACGTGCACTCATGGCCTTGGCGTTGTTGGCCTGCACCCTTTTCAGGCCCTTCTTGTTGTGCTTCTTGGCAAAGCGCATGTTCCTCAGGAACTTGGGGTCTACCCCCTTAAGAGATTCGTATCTTTGTGACCGGGGTTTCTTGATGCCATTTCTGTGCCATTTCCGTGACTGGTTGTGCGTGGTGTGGTTCTTGGACTTGGCCATATCTGCACCGAAGCCCGCGCCTCCCGAAGCGCCTCGGACCGGAAGAGAAAGAGAAAGAGCTATAAACTGGAAGTTTCTATCTCCTAATCCCCTTTACTTATTTCACCCATCCCCCCACCCACCTCCCCTTTGGCAACCACCAGTTCTCTGTATTTAAGAGTTTGGTTTTTGGTTTATTTAACATTGATTCTTAATCATGTGGGTCATGGGCCCCTGGGAGAACCCTATGATACCTATGGTTCCTCCCCTACCCCTGCTTCGCCCCCAAATGTCATCTCGGACAAAGAGCTTGCCTACAGTGACAGCTCGACAACCCCTGAAGTTGGTTCCTGGACCCGGGTGAGGGCACGTGCCTCTCAAGGTTCGCTTAGGCGCTGCTATCTCCGCTCCCGCCTGGAAGCCTCCACCTGCGGCCTCCCACGGCCGCCACCCTGCGCTCCCCGCCCCCCCCCCCCCCCCCCCCCCCCCCGCNCCCCCCCCGACTCCGCACGCGGCTTCTCCGCAAGGGTCCCAGTGGCGGCGCCGGAGGGGGCGGGCCCGGCTGTCGGCCCGCCCAGTGTCGGGTTCGGGGTGGGGGCTCCCGCCTATTACAGGATGGAAACTACGGTGTCCAGAGGGGCGGGAGGCAGGGAGAGAGGGAGAGAGGGAGGGAGGCGCGCGGGTGAAAGGGGCATTGATGCAGCCTGCGGCGGCCTCGGAGCGCGGCGGGGCCAGACTCTGATCACGTCCCGGCTCCGCGTCTCCTCCTGCTCCTCCTCCCGCTCCGCGCGTCCCGGGGCCGCTGCGCGCCATGCGCCCCCACGGCCCCGCCGCCGCCTCCCCGCAGCGGCTCCTCGGCCTCCTGCTGCTCTTGCTGCTGCAGCTGCGGGCGCCGTCAAGCGCCTCCGAGACCCCCAAGGGGAAGCAAAAGGCGCTGCTGCGGCAGAGGGAGGTGGTGGACCTGGTGAGTCCGGCGGCGGGGACGGAGACGCGCGCCGTACGGGGAGGACGTGAGTCCGGCTGGCGGGGTGGGGGGTGGTCTTGTACAGCTGTGTCTGTGGTTCATGCGTGCGCCTGGGTGTCCAACTTTGTCTGAGTCCACGTGTAAGGTAGGACCTGGGCAATGCGAGCGGTGAGGACGTGGAACTCTTACGGGAGACGCAAATGCTGGAGCGGAGATGCGACGGTCGGATGGGACCCCCCAAAATACAGGGAGTCGCCCAATAATTTCTGGCCTCTGAGGGTCGCCCCCCCCCAACACCCCCGGAGGACGGAGAGGGTTAGGACGGCAATGAGAGTAGAATGAGAAGCTCGAGTAGGTTAGAAGGTGAGCCTGGGAGCTGTCTGGGAGACCCCGGCCTCGCTGCTCTCCTGGGTGGGCCTGGGCCAGAGCCCTGCGACGTGTCCTGTGTTGGGGCTGGTGGCCACGTCTGCCTGCAGGAGAGAATAACAACCCTCACAAAGTATCCGTCCAACTCTTTGTAACTTGAAGACTATGAGTCATGTTGGGTCATCTTCCTAGGAAGTGTGGGCTGCAATTTACTTTGTTGGACGACCACAACTCAGGACAGGAATGGTTCAGAGGGATTAAGGCCAGAAAGGGAAAATGAAGGGACCCCGCACTAACCCTCCGAGGACCCATTTCATTGTTCTGTTTATAGAGAGATGGGCAGTCAGCCCTTCCAGATACCCTCGGTTCTCAGCCTGTGGCCACCAAGCAGAAGCATCACAGCGGAGCAAAGGGAGAAGACAGTTCTCAGAAGAGCCAATAAATAGCCCAAGGGCTTTCTGAGCGGCTAATCTATGGGAAGGTCTGTGTGCTTAAAGCTCTTTCCTTCCAGAAGTCAACAAACCCAGTGGAGGGTAGAGCAGTCCTCTGCCCTGTGTCAAGAGCTGTCCTTTCAGACCATATTCACTACCATATTCCTTGGCACATAATAAACTTCAGTCTTTAGGCCAATCTTATTTGCAGACAAACAGGGTTTATAGGCATTGCAGGACCTAAGGCGGGGGCATTGTTTTGATTTAAAAAAAAAAAAACTGTCTCGAGTTTGTTAAGCTGCCATTATAAACTGTGCTAATAAACCAAATTCCCTGGCAGCTAGTTCTATGCCAGATTCAAAAGCTCTGGAAAAAAAATTCCTGCCATTGCACACTGCACTTTTGGTGATGTGCTATGTAATTTTGTTCCACAAAGCAGACAATGTGTTCAGGGCTCCAGTTCTATTTTAAGTGTCTAAATTGTCTAAAACTGTACCAAATGGCTGGGGTTCATGTGCAGTTTGCATTTTTATGAATTTGTAATTATGATACACAAAATACCCCTTTTCTCCAGAAAGCTAGCAATTTTTTCTTTTCCTTCACGGATTTACAGTACCTGCGGTTTCCCACAACGCTTGCCCGGCTTGGAAAAGCTTATTGTGAAGCCAAGCTCAGGTGCATCCTGTAGACTGGATTTGGTTTTGCTGGAGAAAAAAAAATGTTTATGTGGTCATTGAGAAGGTTTCGACAGATTCTATCAAGAAACTTCTTTGTACAGGAGCTTTCAAAGCGTTCCTTTCAAGCTTCCAGCAAGCTCTGCCCCCTGGTGGCCGGTGGAAGAAATATAGGTTCATTCTACAGACGTTTATAGAACGCCCCGCCTAGTACTAAGCCTGTGCTGGGTTAGCATTTTAAAGTGAAGGAAGACAGACGTAATACCCGTGGAACCAAATTCAATAAAATTGTGTGGTCACTGAAATGCAGTTTTTAGATAAAAAGCTGAATAAACATTCTCAACCTTGGCACTACTGACATTTGGGGCAAGATAATTCTTCGTTGTGGGGACTGTCCTGCGCATTGTAGGATACTTAGCACCTGTGGTCCCTATTCCCGTTAGATGCCAGGGGCACCCTCCCCTCCCAAGTTGTGACAATCAGACATGCCTCCAGACGTTTGCTAAGTATGCCCTGGGGGACAAAATCATCCCTGATTGAGAACTACTGATATATAGGAAAATAAAACTTTGTGTATCATCTTGCCTCAAGGAGAATAACAGTGAAAAAAAAAATCAGAAGAAGTCTTATTGTTTCTGTCTTGCCACTTGAAATTTATGTCTAAACATGTATCTGCTAGTGAAAGCAAATGAGATTACTAAAATGAAAATCTCACATAAACCAAACTGCTTTAGAATATTTTATACTTTAGCATGTCTTCAAATTTTGTTAAATACATTTGCAATTTTGTTAAATACTTTTCTTACTATTTCTTTGGTAATAAATAAATGGTGCCTTTTCTTATATCAGGAAAATGACAGTGGCCAAAGTCATGACAAAAATCATTTATCAAAACGCAGATGAAATTAGTGATATGAGAAGAAACTGATTGGGAAACATTATATCTATGAGGATCCTTCCTAGGCAGTGGCATTACTGGATTTTATAATATGACCATGTCTAAGTCCAGAAGTTGTTTTAATATATAAGGAGTCTTGGTTTCTTTTTTGTTCTCACTGGACAGTATCGTTAAACAGAATGATAGAACAATTTACATTAATAGGGGAATGTTAAAGTAAAAATTTAAGTGGCTTGCATTTGGGGTTGGGGGGTCCTAATAAATGGGCCAATTCCTGAATAGACAGGGGAATTAGACAGATGGAGATAAAATATTACCTATGCCACTTACCCAACCATATTGGTGTGTGGGGGGCTTATGGGTGTGTGCTGGCTGACAGTTTTGCTAATGCTGTCTTTCCCGGGTCTAGACCCTGGTAAGGTCCACCCATGGGAGTAGACACACTTGCCCAGTGTCACTGCCTCACATGGTCTTGGGGGAATAGTAAAACTCATCATGGCTGACATATGCTGTGCTCACTGTGTGCCCCACACTGCTCTAAGTGCAGCTTGATATGTGCTCTCACTTAAATCTCACATGAACCCTACAAGGTAAGAATCTTTATTATTTTCCCTCTTTTACAGGTAAGAAAACAGGCACTGAAATGTTGAGTAAGTTGCCTTATCTCACATAGCTAATAAGCAGTGGAGCCAGGATTAAAATCCAGAAACTCCATGTTTTTCATTTCTACCTGGTACTCTTGCTGCCTGCCTACCAAGAAAACCACAGAGAATTCTGGCACTTGAGAGGTTTGATAGATTACTGCCACCCTGTTGAAGGCCAGTGGTCACCTGTGACCAGGTCATTCGCTCCTGAGGGGAAGTGAGGTTGGAGGCCAGAAGTTTTACCTTGATGACACTTCCTTCACATAAAAATAGAAGCAGGAGGTGTGCAATCCAATTCAAAGATACTGCTGGTGTAAGATCATTATTAACTAAGGTTTTCTGATAATTATATCCCTAGGACTATGTCTTAGGGAAATAATTCAAAAGATGAAAAAAGCTGTATGGGTGAAGATTTTCATTACAATAATACTAATGATAGAAAAAAATAGAAATAACCTAAGTATCCCAAAATAGTGCAATGTTTGCATAAAATGTTAAAAGTATCATTCTGATACTTCACAGCCCTTTACAACATAAAAGGCTAGAAGAAAAAAACAGTATATCTAATTATGTTCACCCTGGAATAAAGCAATTTAAAAATTATGTATGCTTTTAATAAGCAGTAAAAAAAAAAGCAGGCAAATGAAAACATTTTGTCATCCTTGATTTCTGTGGGGGGGCAGTCTATGCAATAAGAATGGGAAAGAAATCTCAATATTTTAGAAATAACTTTAAAATCAGTTCTCTATAGTAATGCATCTAGAACATGAGCAAGTGGTGTAAAGGGATTTTTGACTCCAAGAAATGAATGCAATTCTAGGGGCCCCTGGGTGGCTCACTTGGTTAAAGGACCAACCCTTGGTTTCGGCTCATGTCATGATCTCAGGGTCCTGGGATCGAGCCCCATGTTGAGTCCCCAGTAGACCCCGTTGAGCCCCAAGTGGAGCTCTGCATTGGGTTCCACATCAGCGGGAAGTCTGCTTGTCTCCTCTCTCTGCCCCTCCCCCTGCTCTCTCTCTCTCTCTCTCTCTCTCTCTCACTCTGTCTCTAAAATAAACAAAATAAATCTTTAAAAAAATGCAATGCTAATCAGAATGAGTCTTTGAATCTTGAGTGGTGAGGGTTTGTCCCCTTTTCCTTTTTCTGCTCTAGTATAATGGAATGTGCTTGCAAGGACCTGCAGGGGTGCCTGGGCGAGACGGAAGCCCTGGTTCCAATGGCATTCCTGGTACTCCTGGGATCCCAGGTCGGGATGGATTCAAAGGAGAAAAGGGGGAATGCTTGAGGGAAAGCTTTGAGGAGTCCTGGACACCCAACTACAAGCAGTGTTCATGGAGTTCGCTCAATTACGGCATAGATCTTGGAAAAATTGCGGTAAGTAAAGTCTGAATTATCTTAAAGTTGAAGCAGAACTTAAGAGTTTTCATAGTTGAGTGTGAATTTACTATTTGATTTTATTTTTGCTGAAATTGTACTTTTTACAAAATTAAGGAGTAGGAATCATGTGGCTAAGTTAGAATTAATGAATAAAAAGAATAACATTTCAGATTTAATTTTATAAAGGTATTTCTAGGACAAATACATCACCATGTTATTTTAATCCTAATAATATCTAAAATAACTTACTCCTTTTTTAAAAACATAAACAAAAAGGGAGAGCATAAGTATTTGTGTTGGACAGTAAGCAACTTTCCAATCTTGTTCAAAAGTGAACTTAAATTTAAGTTAGTATGAGAAATTCTGCTGTGGCTCCAGACATAAGGGTAGGAAGAAATTTCCAAGAAACTCACCATGTGATAGGAATTATCTCCAAGTGGGAAGTCCGTTGATATTTGTCCTTATTCTGGCTAGCAAGTGTGGCTTAAAATTGCCAAGCTTAAGGGAAGTGGAAAGGACCAGAGATGTACTGCAGTGAGCATTTAAAATTTTTCTGCAACATTTAGGGGGGAAAAGTACTCAAAAAAGTTGTCTAGCAATGCATTTTGATTCATGATTCAGTCATTTTAATTAGTGTTTGCTTCAAAAGTAACTGGCCAGGCGACTGGGATGGCACAGAGTTGAAGAAGCTGGTGCTATTCGTAAGCCTTCTCTTGTTGACCAACTCTGTACATGGTTCCGTGTCTCTATTATTATTATTCAACAATATGTTATTCCTTGATACTCACCACTCCTACCACCTGGCAAATGCAAGTGGAAGAGGTTTTACTTTCACAAAACTCTGAGATGCTCATCTCAGCTCTTGACGGTCTGCTCGATTATCTATAAAAATCTTTCAGACTGTTTTGATTTGACTTTTGTGTACTAGAATTTCCATAGAGCTTCCAGAGTTTTGGTGACTGTGACCATTTTTATTTTCCTATGGGACGTCTTAGAAAGCATTGTATTAAGATGTGTTAAAATGTTGCCTGCTTTTTTAAACACCTGACAGTGATAGACTGGTTACTTATTTATAGTTCATCAAAAGTTGCTGAGTTCTCTCTAAAACTATCGCTGTGGACTCTGAGTTATTAATATGTTTTTAAGTTTCTTTTAGGAGCAGTCAGAATGAGTTTGGGAGCTTTCTGAAAGTAAAAGATAGTAGACCATGAACCAGGAGAGAGACAAATTTTGCAAAGAGCAATTAGAGAAAGAAACCAACGAAACAGGGTCTTCTAATTGTGTCATTATCGGTAAAGACTAAAACCTCCACCAGGGCTTTACCCCGATACTGTTTACTGTTGCTCACAAAGAAACTGGTCGAGAATAAATACACAGACAGTGCTGTTCTAGAATATAAGTCCCATGAGGGCAGACATTGGGTTTCATACAGTTGCTGTTGTAACTGTAGCATCCAGCACGTAGGGCTCAGGAAATATTTTTGGAATGAAAAAAGAAAAGTAAATATATAGATCGGTTTGGCTTTCAATACTGAAGACCAGCTGTTTTGAGTAAAACTAAAAGATACCTTCAATGGTGTGAAGAATTCTAAGAATGCCATAATTTGATTTTCTTAGAGTTCCTCCTATCTGAGTCTCTGCTCTGCCTTGCAGAGACTCTCTCTCCTTCTGTAAAAGTTAAGCTTTTGAAAAGTTAAGACTTAAGTTTGAGGAAAAGGAAAGTTGAGTAACGTTCACACGACAACTCGAAAGCATCTTTAAGATGAAAATGGAAAATGCTAAGTGGCCCCTCTTTCTGTGTTTGCCATAGGAGTGCACATTTACCAAGATGCGCTCGAACAGTGCTCTGAGAGTTCTGTTCAGTGGCTCACTTCGGTTAAAATGCAGAAACGCATGCTGTCAGCGTTGGTATTTCACGTTCAATGGAGCTGAATGTTCAGGACCTCTTCCCATTGAAGCCATCATTTATTTGGACCAAGGAAGCCCTGAACTCAATTCAACAATTAATATTCACCGCACTTCTTCCGGTACGTAGAGTAGTGACTGCGGGATGTGCCTGACGGCTTCAGAGACCAGAGCTTGGTTGTGAACCCGCTCTCATGTTGGCTCGCCAGCCTGGGATAAAGAGACCTATAGCAAGTTTCCAGCACCTAACTCTTCATCCTGGTGGCATTTCAGAATTCCCTGAAATGGATCTTTGAAATAAAACGCAGATGCCTGGGCCCCGTCTCTGACCAACTTGAGTCAGAATCTCTGGGGATAAGACTGTGTTTTTTAAAAGATCCCCAAGATTGAAAATCACAGAGTTAGATGAAATGGCAAAACAGCCCATAATGCCATGGAGCAGTGGTTTTCTACCCGGCTATTACATTAGGCTCACCTAGGGAACTTAAAAAAATCCCCATCCCTGGGTACCACCCTTCCAGGGAGTCTGACTTAATGGATCTAGAAGCGGCCAAGGTACTGGGATTTCAGAATTGCTTCCAGCTAGTCTCATGCTCAGCCAAGTTTGAGATCCACTTGATAAGGAGATTATTTCTCTGCCTTGTCCTTTAAAAGGATAGACATTGTCTGCTGAATTTGTAAAAGAGAACATTTCTAGAGTGCATTCTTTGTTTCTGCCTAGTGTAAGAGAAAAGACATTCATTTAAACCAGTGTTTAAGAAAAAAAAATTATTGCTTTGTTCTATTCTATTTTAAGGTTCATTAAAGAAACTTTGGAAGATACTCCAAAAATAGAAGGGGGGGTGTCTGTTAATGTCATCACCCAGACACACCCCTATCGATATTTGGCTGCCGCCCATTTTGGTTTCTTAGGTTGCAATGGGATAGCACACCATGGCAGGCCACACTGGGAGAATCACAAGATGTATATATCACTAGCTTCATTCCCCGGACGTCTTGCAGGGATTTCTCACTAACCTTGTACTTACAAATGGCAGAGAGAAGAGAAGAGATCCCCCACCGTTAATCAGAGGAAATTCTATTTCAGCATGTTTTGGGGATCCAAGTCAGATACTGAAGCCAAAAATTAATATAGCACATTTATTCCTGAGAAGTCAAGGGCATCCCTTCTGCATTCTTCCTCAAATCCCCACACTATCCTTGAGATATAAAGAAGATATTTTAACCCCCTCTCTTGGCACATAAAGAAGGTCCAGGAAAATAAAGTGTCTTATGCAGGACAGTAGAATCAGTGTTCAGGAGAGCAGAAACCAGCTCCTTGCCTGCCCTCTTGTCTCCCCAACCCTCTCTTTGATCACATTAAAGAGCCTCATTGCTGAGTTCTTAGATCCGAAAAGCAGTCTCTGCAATAAGAAAAATATAGCTATAAAATAAAAATTCAATTAGGAAGTGATATACTATATACTATATAGTATGTATGTGGTATATGTAATTAGTATAAGCAACTTTCTATCTTATTACCTTTAAGGTCCTTATGACGATATCTTGCTACAACATAAGACCTCGGGTCCAGGAACTGTGACCTATACATGTATATGCTTTATAAATTACTAACATAGCAGTTCCTAACCATGGTGTGGAAACTTATGTGGTGTGATCACTTGGGTGGAATATCAGAATTTGTTATTTATAACAGTTTTTGTATTAAGATGATAGAAGGTTACCTCTGTAATAAAATCGCTTTCTCTTGCACACTGATACTCTTTCTTGAGAGAAAGGAGACACTTACACTTAGCGCATCGAAGATGACTTTAAAGCCTTGGATATGCCCATGGGAGTTTGAAAAACATTTGAATGTCACCTTCTTACCTGGGGTCTAGAAAACCCTACTCCAACATATTTCAGGTGCTTAATCAGTGGCAATATTACCTTATCACAGCAAAAATGTTCATTCATTCAAAAAACATTATTTCACGGGTTAAAGACCATGAAGTCACCATCTGACTCGCCTCATGTGAGACTGATGCTAGACCCAAATTTGTCTTATGTCCTGTAGTGTGAGGTGAACAAGCTTCTAGGCCATGGATGTGCAGAACTTGGGAGAACATGAGTATTTCTGGGCATTTTCACCCAGCGTGGCGCTAGATTAAATGGGATCGTGGCCACACTGTTTTGTTCTCCCAGCTTAGAAAGGAGCCTGAACCACAGTGAAATCCTTGGATTCTGAGGGACTTACTTTAGATTCATTGATGTGTCAGCTGAAGGAAGAGGACTGCTTCAAGCCCAAATCCCTGAGGCTCAGCTAGAATGTACTAACCTACCGAATGGGAAACCTGACCCGTCACATGATCGCATCCCTACACTACTTATATGTCAGGACTCATTTTCTGAAAGAATCTGGCAACCTCTGATCCTTTTCCCCCCCTGCACAGACACTATCTTTTTGTCTGTTAAAATGACCATTGGGGGAATTTTTTTTTAAAATATAGAAGGACCTTGGTAAGATGGAATGCACATTGTATATTAGTATGCGGAAGTCCAGAGACCCTGAGAAAAGTTGCATATTTATAAAGCATAAGAACACAGACGGAAAGCAAGGTTGTTTGTTTGTTTGTTCACTGTGGGGAAATGCCATGTAAAATGGGATTCCCAGATTGAAGGACTGGTATAATGATTATGCTAGAATTTCTTTTAGTGTTACAAAAGTCCTCCTATGCATCAAGTGTACAGGTAAGTGTTGGAAAAGACCTGCATATCAAATAGAAGTCTTGGCTTTCAAAAGTGTGGGTTTCCTTTGTTTAGTCAAATAAATTGCTTTTTTGTTTTCAGTCACCTAAATGGTAACTTTCGGTAACTGAACAGATTCTGGCTTGATGGCTGGAACCTGTAAGAAAACCGCCTGTTCAGCTTATATCATCAGACAGATAGGTATACACTTTAAAAAAATATTTATGTGGTAAGAAAAAGAGAATTTACCTTTATGAAGTCCTTATTACGTATTAGAATTTTAATTTAATTAGAATTTTAATTCACTGTGCGTTAAATAGATTTGTTACCCACCTTGCTCTAGTAATAACATTTAGGTGAAGATTTTTGCTTTTTGTTCTAAAGAGTGTAACTTTCGTCTCTCTTCTGCAGTGGAAGGGCTTTGTGAAGGAATTGGAGCCGGACTGGTGGATGTTGCCATCTGGGTTGGGACTTGTTCGGATTACCCGAAAGGAGATGCCTCTACTGGGTGGAATTCAGTGTCTCGCATCATTATTGAAGAACTGCCAAAATAAACCCTTTAATTTTCACTCCCTACCTCTTTTTTATTAAACCTTCGAAGGGTTCATTTTAGTGGCGTTTTTATATCATTTTTATGTAGATATCTGAATAAAAAACAAAGATAAACGTGTTTCAGACCAAAGTGTGATTTCACACTGTTTGAAAATCCAGTATTATTCATTTTCCTTCAATCAAAAATGGTTTCAGGATTTTGTAGTTGATTAGAAATTCCTTCCTCATATTCCCCATTCCCTGAACCTATAATTTGGAATGTCACTGTGGTCTTGAACTTTTCCTATTCTCTTAGGATAGCACTTTTTAAAACAGAAAGGCTGCCATACCGGTCTTTGTACAAGTTGTAAATGTTCAGAACTGTTTTATATCTGTGAAATAAAACTTATTTCAAACAAATTCAATATGTTAACCTAATTGCTACTAAAATTAGAGTTCCTGGTACTTTATATCTGAAAAGTTGGGTTCATTTAACAATCATATATTACATTTTAGTGCATGTATAAGACTGTTCCATATTTTGAAGAATAAAAAGAAAAAAGGGGTATTTACATGTCAGGAAATACATTAGCACTTTAGGAATTTCATTTTTTTTTAAAGATTTTATTTATTTACTTGACAGAGATAGAGACAGCCAGCGAGAGAGGGAACACAAAGCAGGGGGAGTGGGAGAGGAAGAAGCAGGCCCACAGCACAGGAGCCTGATGTGGGGCTCGATCCCATAACGCTGGGATCACGCCCTGAGCCGAAGGCAGACGCTCAACCGTGGTGCCACCCAGGCGCCCCTAGGAATTTCATTTTTAACAGAATAAAAAGATATTTTTAAAAAGAATAAAAAGAGGAATCCTGTCCCAAATCGCTTACCACTTGATAGGGAAGGTAAGATGTATACAAAAATAACAATAAAGCAAAGATCAATTTGTTGATTGACATAAAAGTTACTGAAGGGGTGGTACAATTCAAAGGATGTTCTATTACTTCTGGCCAAGGTGATCAGAAAGAATTCATGTTGAAGGAAGTTCAGGTGTCAGACTGATAAAGTTAAGTGAATCCTGGGCTTGAATTGGAAATATCAGCATGAACTCCTCAAGTACTTTATCTTAAATAAGCCTATAAAACAATAACAACAAAGTCTCCTCATTTTTGGCCTGCAAACAATGACCTAGAAAAGGCCTAGAAATGATAACCAGTCAGGTGACACCCCGATTGTGATGTCCACATTCCATTTCCTACTAAAAGGAGATAAGTGTCCTTGAAGAAATGGGTGATTTCAGCTCTGGGGCAGGAAATGTACAGTGTGAGTCTGGAACATCTTGGCATACTGGAAACCAAGGCAGCTATGAAAGACAACTGAAAAGGATCCAAGAGCCAACTTGAATTGGTGCCCACTGGCAAAGATGGTACGATGTAAGCATCAATAAAGATAATAACTGCAATGGCTTGCAACACATCAAATATGTTTTAATGCAGGAGTTCATAATGATATTAACATAAACTCATTGGTCAACTTGGAGGATGCCAGCAAACCAACTTGTTACTTTGAAAATTGGTAAATAGAAAAAAAACCAAGCATTTATTCTGCTTTCTCAATATGAACCTTATTTCTGGGTGACCAAATTGTTGATGAAGGGAAATTTCCCCTTATAGAAAGTGTGTGTGTATTTTGTAGTGTGCATTGATATATAATAAATGAGGAGTGATGGAATTAGAATATCAAATTTTCAACCCCTCACAAATTAAGGGATCTAGCAATGATCGTCAATGACTGACAACATTCCAAAAAGGGAGGGACCAGGCTATGTGCCTCTTAATGAATGTACCTAACACTACCCAAGTACTTTTGCCAAGAGACAATCAAACTTGGATTTGATGTAGCTTCCAGATATAACCCTTAAATTTTGGGAAATATAGGGGGTAGAAGAACATGTTCAGTGACAAGACAGAATCATAATCAGCAAATCTAGACTCTGGGAAACTTGAAAGACAACTTGGTCTCTTCAATAAAAAATAAAATGCAAAACGAGAAAGAAAAACATGGATTAAAAGAGATTTACTGTCATATCAATCCATTTCAATGTTTGAACTTTATTTGGATGCTTGAGATAGCTGAGGACATTTGAACATTAACTGGATATTGGATATCAAATAATAATTTTTAGGTATGATAATGGTATTATTTTTTTGAACTCTTTTTTTGAGATTTTATTTTTTTAAAGTTCTTTTTTTTTTTTTTAAAGATTTTATTTATTCGTTTGACAGAGAGAGAGACAGCCAGCGAGAGAGGGAACACAAGCAGGAGGAGCGGGAGAGGAAGAAGCAGGCTCCCAGCGAAGGAGCCAGATGCAGGGCTTGATCCCAGGACACTGGGATCATGTCCTGAGCTGAAGGCAGACGCTTAAGGACTGAGCCACCCAGGAGCCTCTGGGTTTTATTTTTAAGGGGCCACTGGGTGGCTCAGTCGCATCTGCCTTCAGCTCAGGTCATGATCCTGGGGTCCTAGGATCAAGCCCTGTGTAGGGCTCCCTGCTCAGTGGGGAGCCTGCTTCTTCCTCTCCCTCTGCCCCTCCCTCCCCACCTCCTGCTCTCTCTCACTATCTCAGATAAATAAAATCTTTAAAAAATATATTATATTTTTAAGTAATCTCTACACCCAATGTGGGGCTCGAATTCACAAACCCAAGATCAAGAGTCGTGTATGACCCACTGAATGAGCCAGCCAGGCACCCCAGAATGTGATTATTTTTACATCTTTTCTTTTAGAGGTACTGCAATATTTAAGGTAAAGCGATATGTCTGGAATTTGCTTCAGAATAATCTGGAAAGGAAAAGTGGGTGAAAAAAGAGTCTAGATGAAATAATGTTGAAAAGAGAAGTTAACCAGGATGGGTAAACATTTTGAGAAATGCGGCTGGGATTAAGGACATTTTGGGTGGGGACAAGAACATTAATTCAGACCTCTTTAAATTGGCACAGACTGTGAAGATACATGGGTCCCACGTGAATGCCTACTAAAGGATATCCATTGCAGAGGGGGCTCTTAATAATGAGATGGACAAAATAACACACTGTTGGGGTCAGCTCCTTTCCCAGCCACGCCAGTCCTAGTTCAATGGACCCATGAACAAAGAGGCCATGGTGGCAAGGATGGAGGCTGTTCAACAACATAGAATTTCCCTTAAAAGGCTGGCCTGGCTAGAGTCACTGCTGCAGAGACCAGCATTGAGTATGTAACATTGGCACCATTTCCTGAGAGGACAAGCCAGACACCTAGTGGACCTCTTCTACCATGGAGGGACAGAGATTCATTCTCATGGAGATAGACATATATTCTGGGTATAGATTTGCCCTCCATGCCCCTAATACTGCTGCCAACACCACCATGATGGACTCACAGAATGCCTTAACCACTGTCATGGCATTCCATTTGGCACCGTTTTGGATCCAGAAACCTACCTCATTCTACAACAGAGTGCAGCAATGGGGCTCACCCCATGGAATTAACTGGTCTCACTACATACCCATCACTGGAGAATGGCTAGTCTAAAGGAAAGGTGAAATGGCTTGCTGAGGACTCATTATGGTTCCAGTTGGTAGACAGCATCCTAGAAGAATGCGGTCTCACAGGATGCAGTATGTGCTTGGATCAGAAATCATTACATGCTGTTCTCTCTCCTGTAGCTAGAATACAAGCAGTGGAAGTGAGAGTGGCTTCTCTCACTATTATACCTAATAACTCATTTGTAGACTTTTTGCTTTCTGTCCTGGCAGCTTTGAACGGCTGATTTGGAGATCTTGGTATCCAAGAGGGGAATGCTTCCACCAGGGGACACAAAAATAGTTCCACTGAATTGGAAGATGAGACTGTACTAGTTTTCTATTGACTGCATAGCTAATTTGGTAGATTAAGACAACACAAATTTATCTCATGGTTTCTGTGGGCCAAGGATCTAGGTTCAGGTTAGTCGAGTCTTCTGCTTATGTTGTCACCAGGCTGAAATCAAAGCATTGGCTCAGTTATCTCATCTGAGGCTCAGGATTCTCTTCTCAGCTCCTGTGATTGTTAGCAGCATCTAATTCCTTGCAGCTGTGTTGTTGAAAACCCTGTTTTCTTGCTGTAAGCTGAGAACTGCTTTTACCTCTTGGAGATCACTCCCAGGTGCTTGCTACGTGGCCCCTCCTCTTACAACATGGCTGTTTTTCTTCCAGACCAGCAAGAGTACTCTTTTCTGCTTATAAGCCTTGCTTGATTAGGTAGGTTGGGCTCACCCAGGATAATCTCCTTTTGGATTATAGCCAACCGATTAGGGACAAATTACACTTGCAAAATTCCTTCTGCCATATTCCATAATCATGGAATTGATAACCAACTATATTTACAGGTCCCAACAATGCGCAGGTAGAAATAGGTTGTTTATATCAGGGGGCAGGGATCATGGAATCCCTGTTAAAAGTCTACCTGCCACAGACTGCCACCTGGCCATTTTACGCTCTTTATACCCCTGAACCAAAAGGTGAAAAACAGGAGGTTAATCTGTCGGCTTTACTGATGGAGCCCAATTACCATGGGAAATTGGTTGCTACTATGGTGGAAGCAAAGAGGACTATGTTTGGAACCCAGAAGATTTTCTGAGGTTCTTTTTAGTACTTCCATGTCAAAGATTAATGGAGAACTACAGGAACCAGAAAAGGCAGAGTGATTGGGGATTCAGACCTTCCAGAAAGGAGGATTTGGGTCTTCTTCACCAGGTAAAGAACCCCGAGCTGTGGGTTCTGGCTGTGGGCAAGGAAAATGTGGAATGGGTGGTTAAATGTGGAAGCTATAGATAGCAACTATGACCTTGTGAGCAAGGACGGAAACCAGGACTGTGGTAGCTTTGGATAGATTCTCTTTGTTATATGCCTGTTTATACATGCTAACCCTTTTCTTCCTTTCTCTCCTTCTCATTTTTATTTTATGTAAAAGTTGGTGGAGGTCAACTTCACAATTCTGAGGCGAAATTAATATAGCCAGCAATGAATTCAATGACTGTTGGGCTTTGTGTTTTCTCATATGGGGAAGTGCAGGCACTTAACTTATCGGGATAGTTGTATCATGCTAGGGCTAAAATACAGTTAGTTGCTTCATCATTGTGCAGGAATTGGAATGTGTTTAGAAGGTTGCGAATGAAACTAAGTACTCCAAAGGGTCAATTAAAATACTCGATTTATTGCTTCTGAGCTCTGAATTCATTCTTCAATACCTACACTATGATAATGAACTGGACTCTAAGTATTTCTCCTTTAGAAGCGGGCTATTAAGAGAATACTGGAGGGACACTGCGGAAGCAGCTTGTCTTCCCGATTTCAGTGAGCTGAAATGTGCTTCTTGCTCCTATCAGTGGTGTGTATGTCTATCTGGTGGTACTTTGCTCCAGTTGCACACCCAGAATGCACAGTCCTTTAACTAGGACTTGCAGCCCCAGCCCTGGGGGTCTGCTTATCTTGCTGCAGTTGAGAGGGACACCACATACTCCTGGCCCCTGTGGCGGCAGGGCCCCTGATTCCCCAGAATGTCTCCCCTCCCCCAGTCTCGGCTTGCTTGTCCCCTGCAGAGTTGTTCCTGAAGCCCTTCCAACGTGGACAAAGTCTGCCCTGGTTTTGCACCTGCAAAAATGTCCCAACTCCCTTGGCAACATGCTCAGCTAGCCTTGGCTTGTGTCGTAAGGGATCTTTTCCCTGTTTATCACGTAATTCTAAACCAGCTCTGGCCCAATAAATCCAGCAGATTTTCTCATCATCCCGTGGTCTGTAGTGGCACCTTCTTCAAGAGGTCTGAATTTCAAAGGGGGACCTTCTTTCAAACTTGTCCTTCCTTGGCTACTTTTTCTCAGCTTTAGGGTACTGTTTAGAGTTCCTGTAATATATCTATCATAGCTTTGCAATTCCTTAATCTTCTCTTGGTTAAATTTGCTCTGTGTTCTGTCTCCTGGTTGGACTTAGATTGACAGTGTGTGATTAGTTGATTGGAGGTGGGGACAAGGAAGTGAGCATGAGTGGTGCTTTCTCTCTCCTCTTTGGGAACAAATTGCTCACAGCATGAGTTCCGCCCCACATCTCCTTGCTGTTTTTTTTTTCCCCCAAAGATTTTGAGAGAGAGAGAGTGAGAAAGAGAGAGAGGAGCAGGGGGAGGCGCAGAGGGAAAGGGAGCAGCAGACTCCCTATGGAGCAGGGAGCCCAACACGAGGCTCGGTTCTGGGACTCTGGGAGCATGACCTGAGTGGAAACAGACACCCAATCGACCGAGCCACCCAGGCACCCCCTCCTTGCTCTTTTACAAGGACTGGCTCTGGAAGTCTTGGTCCAGTGCTTTCTGTGGCTGGATGGGTAGGTTTGTATGACTCTGAGGCTTGGTTTAAGGAAGCCCTTTTACACAAATATAAGCCTCATTCTCTAATTTCAGCCTTACTACTAAGGATAATATTTTATGCTTCACTTAATCAATTTATTAGTTTTTTTTCAAAGATTTATGTATTTGAGAGACAGCTTGCAAGCAGGGGCAGGGCAGAGGGAGACAAGCAAACTACCCGCTGAGCCGGGAGCCTGACACTGGCTCAATCCCATGATTCTGAGATCATGACCTGAGCTGACATCAAGAGTCAGACACTCAACCGACTGAGCTACCTGGGCGCCCCCTATTTATGAAATTGTTTAAAGGCTGGGCGAGAAAGGTTAACGTGAATCACTTAACAAAAGTATCTTGTTGCTATTTGTCATGTTGAATGTAAATTGGTTTTATCACTTTCTTGCCTTGAGTAGAAGATGCCTGGCATCACAACTAATATATACTGAAATTTAATACAAACACACAACTTTGTCATATTTGATGTCAGAAAATACATTGGGAACAACTTTCAAATCATCCAACACTTGTACAGTTGGACCTTCTCCAATAGCAGATTTTAGTTATTTTTCTAAGGCTACTGGTCAGTCTTCCTCTTTCATGCTTTTCATGGTGAGTTGAATAACTTCTTTAATTCTTTATGAACATTAAATAACTGTTTTTCAGTTAAGGTAAAAACATTTTCAAAAACCTATACAACCCATGGAAGGATCACAGAGTGCTCCTTTTTCCTAAGGGTGACATCAATTTCCATAGAAACGAGAGTTTGACATCATGACGGTCTATGGGAGAATGACAGACTTTAGGGTCTGCATCACAGACTCAGTGTCATCTGGGAAGCTGCCAGTTGCAGTAACAGGCCCAACTGAGAGTGGCTTAAAAAATAATTAGTTCGCTCAGTTGAAAACTAGAGGTACATGCATCTGGGGGTCAGAATGGATCCAGAATCTCACATGACATGATTTAGGTCCTAGCTTCTTTCAATTTTTTATTGTTATTTCCTTGGTTTTGATTACATTTTGTCTCCAAACTCTACCTCCCCAATTCATAATCTTGAATTGGCTTTGAGGAGCTTTGTGAATTACACAAACCCTAATTGGTGAACCAGCAAAGAGAGAATCTGTGTCAGGATACACAGAAAAAAAAATGTCTCTTTAAGAGTCACTGCCCGGGCCAGCTTAGGCAATTGTGTCCATTCCAAACGTTCATTATGAACAGAGATGGCACATTTAGATCAGCTCTGCTAATCAGGGCCCCCCCTAAGGCAGGTGAGGCCAATTCCATCTAAACCACAAAGGTGAGAACGGAGGGAGGTTCTGAAAAGAAATTCCAGCTACTCGTCTCAGAAGAGAAATCAACGCCAAGCAGCCAGTAACAAGGTATTCCCTATGGATACTTCCAACTTCTTATTCACTCACTTTGAAAGAAATTTAAGACCTCACCCAAAGTAACCCAAACCCTCACATACTTTCTGCATGTTAAATAATACATTTTTAGAGAAGAAATAGTTAAATCACTTCATGCTATTTTATTTCTGTAATTTTACAATCACTAAAGAGGTCTTGCTAATAAAGTAATAATACTCTGTCTGGAGGATTTTATGTTCAGTAACGTGTCCGTGTCCACATTCAAAAGACAGACCGTGCTCTGATGACTCCTGAGCTCAAACATACTTTTTAGTTGATATCCCTTTTCTAGTATGGCTTTGAACAACAACTTTCTGAAGTTGCCACACTACAGAAGCACATAGTGAAAACAGAATAACCTTTTCACAAGGCATGGCACCCAACATTGTCTTGGTTCACATTTTACCATACGTTCGTTCTCGGATGCTGAGCTCCAAGTTTTACTTTGGCCTAGATCTTAATCTTTGAGCCTTTTTATAATCATGTTCTGGTTTTCGCTTGGCCAACCTCCCTGCTCGCACCCCTTCCTAGACTCCCAGTACTTTTTTCAAGCTGAAGTTCTCTTTCTACCTTTCCTTTATCTGCTGAAATCCAAGAAAGAGCCTAGAGTGAAATGAATCCTTGCTGTTTGCCCTACCTGCTTAGCTGCTTGCAACGTGTCTTCAGCCTCTATAATTTGAATCTGCTTCAAGTTATCAGTGACATTCATCTTCATCTTACTGAAATACTTACATGGTTGATAACCCCTTCCCTTTGAGTTTGCTCCTCTTATCTGACTGGTTGTCTTCTATCACCCTTGAGATGTAACCATGTCTGTTCTGTTAATGACTCTCACTTCTCTTTTAGTCATCAAATAAAACCTAGACACATTACTAAGACTCTGAGTTCTCAGGTTCTGGCTCGTCATTCAGCTCTCTCTTCTGTTTCTTCCTTTTATTACTACATTGACAACACGCTGCTCAAGACATGTCACCTGTGCTTTTTTTCATGTTCCCTTTGAAATCTCTACCATCAAGGCCAAGCTTCAAGTTCTCCCTTCCATGAACCCTGTTTTAGTTACCCCCAAGCTATAAACTGTTTCCAATTTCATCAATCAGATCGATGCTACCACCAACTCTTGACTAGGTATCTGTGAAAGCTTCCTAACTAGTAACCCTGTTTCTTGTCTCCTAATTCTTTCTTCATACAATAGCTAGAATGATCTCTCCCGAAATCTAAACCCCTGACTACGGCCTCTAAGATCTGGCCCATGCTAATGTTTGTAAAATGCTAAGCACTACACATTGATTGATCCATTTAATCTGATCAATAATCCTATGAGCTACCTACTTTTCATATCCTCATTTGCAGATTGTTGATGACCCACCAAACCCCTCTTTACAGGGCTGGCGCACCCATATCCCAGCTAACAGCTGTCACTCCCACATTATTTGGGGGGCTGCTTTTGACTGAGGAGAGGGACCTAGCCTCCCCTCCTCTCCAGGACAGTCAATGACTGCCTGATATGAGAACATCATAGCCCAGCCTCCCACCTCAGGGCAGGACAATCTCTGTGGTCCAATTCATACTGCAGAGTGTCCTGTAGGAACAGGCTGAAGGTGAACTTCTGAAACTTCCCCCGTCGTCTTCACTCCATGACAGAGGCTCGTAAGAGCACTCCCTCAATAATCACTTGCCCAAGCATCCTCATCCACAAAGGAACAAATCTAAGACACATTTTACGTACGAGAAAACTTGATTGGGCTGAGGCCAAACGGCAAATGGGAAAGCTGAAATTTGAAGCCAACCCTGCACTCTTTCCTACCATACTAGCAGGGCCATTTCTCCAACCTCCCCCTCCCTGGCCAGCCTAGCCTCAACTCACCCCCTCTAGCTAAATTAATTCCTGCCTCAGGGCCTTTGTACTTCATATTTTCTCTGCCTAGAATGTGTTTCCTTATCTCATTGTGGCTTGCTTCCTCATTTCTTTCAAAATGTTTCAAATATTGCCTCTTCAAAGAGGTCTTTCCTGACCCTGACCATCCCAAGATAGCAGCACTATTTCCAACTCTGCTTTTGTTCTATTTATAGCATTTAATATCTGAGATTGTATTATGCATAATTTATGTTTTCTGTCACTTGCACTAAAATGAAAATCCCCTGAGGGCAGGAATGTTGTCTGTCTTACTTTCTGCTGTATCTCCAGTGCTGGCACAGAGCAAGAGCTCAGTAACAATTTGTTGTTGAATTAAGTGGAAGGAGTTCTCTTTTCTCAGAACTCTCACAGGGCTTTGTAGAAATCTTCTTGCCTGTTAGTCTAGAACTGTAGTTACTTAATGCTTATTTACTTTTTCTGCAAGCTTGTATGCTCTTAGAAGACAGGAATTATGTTTTAGTAATTTGGGGGTACACACAGGAGGCATTCAAACAATGGCACTACCTCTAAAACTCCAAGCAGTAACTAGCCGGTCTTCCATATAGGGACTAATATCAGGATTTCATATGAATTATCGTACATCCAGAAGTATGAAAAAATACATCGCATTTAATTTACAAAGTATTCCTGTGCATATTACAAGAGATTAAATACAATTCGATACTTACTGTTCCATATTTTTAAAACAATGCCATTTTCAAAATATAAAAAATAGACCCATTTTCAAAGAACCATTTAAATATGGCTTTGAAAACCACCATTTTTTTAATTTACAACAAATAGATGGAAGTGCAACAGCATTCATAAAGATTTATGATAAATAAAAATATTATTCTGGCATCCTTTTGGGGCAAGCTTTTATAGATATTTACAATGGCTCAAAAAAGTAAAGTCAATAATGGCTATCAACGTAATTTGTATTGAAACCTGAATATGAACAACCAATGGAGATTAATCATTCATTTGGGATGTGAACCCATATCTCCGATAGCTGAAGTAGGAAGTTAGTTTCTCATTTTCACACAGTTCCTCAACAAGCACATTCCAATTATTCCAGTATCTGTATGAGGTGATCTATTAGTCACCTACAGCCAATTAGTGATTTACAGCCAAATATGCTAACCAAGGGCTGCACAGCTGGATCCTAATTCAGATTTTATAAGTTTAAGACACTAAGTACCTATGTCAAAAATATAACAACTGGATCCACAATTACATTTTAAGTTATGGAAGAGCCCCTGGAGAAAAAATTAATGACAGAATGACAACAAATATCAGATATTTCTCAAATTAAGAGAAGTATGTAACTTCTCAAATTTCTCTAGTTAGCACATTCCAATTGAATTAAAACTAAAGCACACTTACAGTGTTTTTTTTCCTTACCAAAATTTCCCAGTTCAAAAATGGTCTGGATTTAAGCAGTACTTTTCCCAGCAAATCCTTGAAGTTTAATTTGCCCTTGAAACAGCAATGATAATTCTTTTCAGAAGCCATTTTCTTGCTATTGCACAGAGATTGATTTTAAAGCCAATCCAGGCAAACGAGTTCAGAAAAAAAGCACGTTCATCTAATCCATTCAGCAAATGCTGTAATCAGCTTCTACTTGAACAGTGAAATACAGAAATTTGTGAAATTCTTCACTTGGTATCAGTTTTACAATTGTGTTGATGGGAGCCATTTCTGGCAGAGGTAGCCAAGTCCCATACATACGGGGAAGGCAAAAAGCAGAAAAACATTGCAAAGTCTTAGCAGTTCTTTGACTTCTAATGATTACAGACCAATTTCCATTGTGAACCATGTTGCTGTGCAGTCTTCTTCCGAGGTTTACATCTCAAACACAAAGAAACAGTTGCTCCCTTAAGCAGATGTACTGGAATTATCTTCTTCTAGCTTACATTTTTTTTTCTCTAAGGTCAAGTAGAAAATGTGAGACATTCTCATATACCACGAAAGTGATACAGCAGGCTGGAGTCACTCTGATCAAATTGGGGGCAATTCCTTTGTAAAATCCACCGATGCCTTCTTTCCTTTAGAGGGAAAGATAGATACATGCTTAATTTCTACATAGCTAGCCCGAAGATACAAAAGCTTAATTGGCATAGGGCATGGAACCAGCATTCAAAGCCTCCCTGTGATTTAAGTCGATGTATTTGACATGCTGAAATGATGTAGTTTACGAGCCATTTGTAGGGGCTTCCGTTCTTTCTGTGACTGACTCAGAAAGAGAGGGCAGAGGCACTCCAAAACTGAAAAGTGCTGTAATGACAACCATCTTTCCAATGTCTCTAAACATACAAGCATACAGGGGCATTAACTGATTAACTAACGTAGGCATTAAAAGTCTTACAGCTTATATAAATGCCAGGCGACACTAAACCTAGCACATACAAAAATAAAACTTTATTTCCTTAATGCCTAGAATGGGAATAATATGGCCTTGGAACTTGTCAGTTCGGTTCTCAATAAATATTTACTGAACTGAACTCAATGTAAACACCCTAAATATTCTGCTCTGGCCTTTCAGAATTACAGAAAAATATGGGGATGTCTACCTGTAACAGTTTATCCACAGGCTGAAGAGCGAGCATCTCTTTTATACATGGAGACAAGTGTTTGCAAGTTATTGTGCAAGTAGCAGTTTAATTATATTAAACTAAGGTTTTTATTACTTCCTATATTCAATGCCATTCAACTATCTTATGACACCTAAATTTTGGTACATTAATTTGCTGAAGCACAGATTTTTTTTTTTTTTTTTTTAAAGAGAGTGTGAGCAAGTGGGGGCAGAGGAGCGGGTGGGGAGGAAAGAGAGGGAGAGCGAGAATTGCAAGCAGGCTCCACGCCCAGTGCAGCACCTGACGTGGGGCTTGATCTCATGATTCTGAGATCATCACCTGATCCAAAATCAAGAGTAGGATGCTTAACTGACTGAGCCACCCAGGAGCCCCAATCTCATTTGATTTTTATAACAATCTTGTCAGCCTAGATTTTCTAATTTTACAAATGAAGGAATCAAGCCTCAGAGATTAAGTCTGTGGTTCTATGGGTAGTCCATGGGAAATGGAAAAGCAGGGGCCACCAGTCATGTTTTCACCACAGCACACTGGCCTTTACTATGCCCCCAACAGCAACCGGACAGTTTGAGGCATGCAGGGCAGATCCGGAGAGCCGTTTTGATACGCTGCATGCTCTCACCTCCACGTCTTTGTGATCACGTCCAGCACGCCCTTGTAAAACATGTGCTGATCCTGCAGACGGGCTCTCACGACCTGATACGGGTACGTGGCTGCCACAGCAAATATTTTGGAGAGTGCTGCAACAGATATATATTCTATTGTGCTCTAAAATGACAACACAAAACATTTATTTTTCTTTAGACAGGATTCCTTTAAAAATATAGAAGTAAGCATTATATAGGAAAACCTTTAAATGGATCTGTAAGTGAAAAATATGGTTTCCCCTCTTAACACAAGCTCTGTACAAATAAGGGGTTCTATTTTTGACATGTGTCATCTGCCTATAAAATATTTAACTGTAAATTAAATTAGTGGCAGTCATCATCATAGCAGTATTACCAAAGTAAACATGACGAAATTTCCATCTATTAAATGCCCATAAACGTAAATAACAGTTTTTTTGTTTTGTTTTTAGAACCATCTTACCAACTGGGCTTCTGGTAATCTGTTGATATGCTGGTTGTATTTCAACTTCAACAATTCATATGCCATAAATTGAAGGGCACCATGTGATGTTCCAAACAGCCCAGGAATAAATCCCTAAAAGGGAATAATTAAAAAAACAACAACAAAAAAAACCAAAAACTAAGCCAGTTCCCAAAGGACACAGTTTCCAGGGACGGAAGTAAAGAATGGGTGACCTCGATGTGTAACTTAGAGAAATGGTTACTGTACAGAACTTTATAGACAGGCCTTCTCAAACCTGCCAGTGTCATGATGATGTACCTTATAATAATGAGGATAAACAGATTAAAGCACAATTTCCACATTATAAACCAGAACTTCCGTTTTCATTAAATTGCTTTTTGCCTGAGTCTGGCTTCTTTTTAGGACTGACTAAAGGTCATTCAGAACTCAGACAACAGAGCCAAGGGAAGTTACAATGGTCAATTATTCAAAATATACTGATAATTCATTACCTTGTACAATCCACGCACACCTTCATACTTATATATTTTCAGAAGTGTATCAAACATTCCTTTATATTGTCGTTGTGAGGAGTTAACAACACCGTTGTACTGTAACATAAGGCGAGTCTTTGTTACCCATAACGGGTTTGTAATGCAGAGGGTCATGGCTCCTAAAACCAAATTTAAATAAGATTACTCAGCATACAAGTACTTTGCCACCTATGATGATCCAGATTAAGAACAGTTCATTAATAAACAGTGGGGTTGCCCAGGGGTTGTACCTGCAACAGTGAGATATGGTCCCTGAGGAAGCCTGAGGGTTAAAGGGTAGCCATAGTTTTTGGTGGTCATAAAAAGTTCCTCACTTGGTTAGTGGGAGGTAAATTAAAAGGGAGATGGAAACGTGAAACACTTTCCCTTTGAGGTGTGAGGACAGCAAAAATGTCCTGGCTCCTAAACAGTATGGCTTGGTGTAGAGAACAGATGGGAGTCCTAGGAAGCAGACTCTGGTAAGGAGATATAAATAATTAGGAGTAGGACATAGCACAACCCAGAGAGGTTGAAGATTAGGGGAAAAGGATCCGGAATCCAACACCTCAATATTTTCTACATGAACATATATATACATATATTCACCCCAACTTTACCACAATCCTCCTCAGATCTATTCAAGGTAGCCATTGCATCTCAAAACTTAAAGAACTACATGATAAATAATACTTCAAGCTCTTCATAGAAAGTGACAATTTTGCATATAAAAAATTTCATCTGGTTAAGTTTCTCATTTGCTGAGTTTCCTAAGTAGTCCTTTTTTCAACAAAAATTAATTAAGTCCCATTATGATTCAGGTCTGTGCTTGCAGCTAGGTATTCAAAAATGAGTAGGTTTATTAAGACAAGAACTATCAATAAACAAAGTGTCGAAGTATGAGTTATAAAGATTTATAGGTCCTGCTCTGCTTTTCTCTTTGAATAGTATACATACATGAGGCAATTAAACAAGGCTACTAAACTGTCTAATTTGAAAACTGAAATTATACTTTAATTGAAGAAAATACCATACCAAATCGTCTTTAACTATCAGGAATTCATAAATTTTCTAAATTTTACTTCCTTTGTGATAACTAAAATTCCTGAAATCTGTCCAGAGTAACCAGTAAGAAGAGTTGCTTTCTAAGAAATTCCATGTGATAACTGGTTACATAAGCATACTTAAGCTCTATTGTTCAATGGGAGAGAAAAAGCAAACAAAACAAAAAACACAAGAGAAAATCAAGTTGGAAGTTGCTGTTTTAGATTTCACACACTGCCTTACCAGCTTCGGCAGCTGAGACGAGGTATTCTGTTGCCTCTAAACGTTCTGCTCTTCCTTCTGTCTTATACGATTTGATGGCATTGTAACTAAAAGAATTAAATATAAGCAGTTTGATAAATATTGAATAGGTGTCATAAAGCAGTAAAGTCTGTTTTAAAATGTTTATAACTTAACAGCAGTACCCAAAAGTAAAAGTCAATGCATAAGGCAACCAAAGGAAGTTTCAAGAATGCATTTGCTGGAAATGGTTTCCTCTTAAGAGTTTACCATCACTCCCCACAAATGTATACGGCTACCACTACATATGCAAAATAGTTTAATCACATACTCATCAATTAACAGCAACAACAGGAAAATGGGGGGGGGGTGGTTGGCGGGGAGGGCTGTAGCAACGGTGCAGCAATTGGGCAGACAAAGCAGAAGGACAAAAGGGGGCCCCTAACAAAGAAGTGCTGGATGTTCAGGTACTGTGGTTGGCAACTCGGCTAGATAAAATACTCGGAGGGGCCTTCCTAGTGGATTCACAAGGACCACAAGCTGCACACAAGTAATCATAATAAAGACAACACAGATGATGTCATAAGAGATTGAGAAACTGTGGCTGAGATCACAGAAGGCCTGTGTAGGAGGTGGCACTGGTGGGGCGTGGAGACAGGTCCAGTTTCAGTGGAGAAACGGATGAGCATGAGCAAAGGTATAAGGGTGGCGGGAGAAGACGGGGAAAACGGAGCCACACCTGAGCGCAGAATATTTGGGCTTTAGTTGGCAGAAAATTGAGCCACTCAATGTTTCTCCACAGAGGAGTCAGATCAGCCTAGTCTCTCGAACTCCAATTTCCATTTTCCTCTTGGAAGAAGAGTTCAGCTACGTAAATCCTTCCAAACTTTACCAATACTATTCTAACATGAAACGAGTATACTTTTATAAGAAATTACCATCACATAAACCTTACATTCATACGGCATGGCCTTAGAAACCCTCTTTAGAGGACCTACACAACTCAAAATTGGTAAAAGAATAAATTTATACCTATCACTTCACCCATCTGTGTCTTAGAACTAAAAAGAAGAAAAATACATTTTTAAACAATATTAAGGTTGAATTTATTTTGCATTCACTTAAAAAATATTTTAAGATTGTGGTTTGGGGGCACCTGGGTGGCTCAGTCGGTTAGCTGTCTGACTCTTGATTTTGGCTCAGGTCATGATCTCAGGGTTGTGAGATCGAGCCACACGTCAGGCTCTGCACTCAGTGGGGAGCCTGCTTAAGATTCTCCCTCTCCCCACCAAAGACTGTGGTTTATATACTGCCATAAAATTATGGGAGATAAAGTAAAATATACAACACAAACGAGAAAAGGGCAAATAGACCAGGTACAGATGTTCTCCTAAAAGTGCCATCTAGTAACACAAAGACAAGACTCCCCATTCCTGGGTTCAGGTTCCAGTACCAGAGGCAGTGTGTGCCCCTCCACCACAGGGCTTTGCTCCCACACTCTGGCACAGTCAGTAAGCCAAACGTGCCTGTCACAAGCGCTTTCTGGGGCTTCTTCACTGGTCATGGAATCGCGGCTATTTCACATGGTGATGACACCCGACGGGAAGGAGGAAGAAAATGAACGAGCTAGGAAGATGATGGGGCAGGTCAATAAGAGGCAAGAAACAATGTGTCTCAAGCTCTTCTAGCTGCACGCTGGCTTTTACTTTCTGTTCCCAAGAGGGAGTTCCCATGGTATGTGTTCTTATGAGGGCCCCAAGACCTGTCTTCTTCAGCTTTCCAACTTCTTATGAATCAGAAGTACTCTGATAAGGCATCTTCCCGAATTCACCTCACAGAAGTAGCTTCTTTAAGAGTGTTTCTCCAACTCCTCCTTCACCTTTTTCCTATTAAGAACTTTCTTCCAGACCAAATGTCTCTGGATAACAGCTGACAGAGAAGGAAAGTAATAAGACTTTTGCTCTTTCTGACCCTTCCTATTCAGAGAAACTAATGAAATGTCTCATCTGGCTTCATCAACTGAAATGTAAAATAAATCACTGAAAACAAAAACTCCTTTTATTTAATACTGTAAAATCTCCCAGATCTACTCACAAGAAAAAGTAGAGTCCCCAGGATAAACCTGCACCCCACACATTTGGCGTTACTCCTTGGTAAAGTCCCCGTAGTCCATCAAGTTTCCAAATGGTAGTCAAGCAATGCACAATTCCTTTATATTTTGGTCTCAGTTCCAATCCATCACTCACTGCAGTAAAGGCACAAAATTAGGTGAGAGGAAAGTTCTAGCTCTGAATCACATATAAACATAGATATCACATAGTCATAGTAAAGAGATAAATTCAGAAGAAAACCCTTTTTAGGTAGAGAAAAATAATTCTATTTTCTATTTTTCGGAATTATTTATTCTTTATTATTTTCTCTTTAAAACATCTGACGCAAATTGCTAGAATGTTCAACAACTTTCTGTTCTTATCTAGTCTCTGAACCTTAAAGCTTTTACACAGGCTGTTCTGTCTGCCATGAACATTCTGTCTTCTCAATCTTTGATTCCTCTTTCAGGTCTGTTTAATAATTTCCTTTGGTGATCCTTTTCCTATCCCCTAGATGAGTTCAAGTTTCTTTGCACCATGGCACACCATACTTTCCCTAGCATAATGAAAACACTCTTCATTGCAATCACTCTGGCTTCCTAGTAGGAAGATGCTCTGTGAGGGCAGGGACTACTACTTCGCTGCAATATTTCTACTCCTATCTTAGCGCTTTGTACACCGTAGGCTCTCAATATATATTTGCTCAATTATTATATCCTGAATACTGTGTTTCTTTTCCAGATCCACTGTCCATCCCTTTCTATCACGTTCTGCCTAGCAGCCTGATCTTGTCTTAGAGTTTCTAGTTGAGCTGGGCTAGTGGGGAGGCCTGACAAGAGATCAGAGGGATGGAAGAGAGCAGATGCAGGTATTTCCTCTTTCACCTCCCTTCCTATGGGGTTGCCTTAGGAGGGCTGAACTTCTCCACTGCCAGTTACAGCTCCTCTCAAGGTGGCCCTCTCTCAATGACCTTCTCACCTTGACATTTGGCCCTTCAGGTGGCAACAGCCCAAGCTGTTTCCAGTTCCAAAATACTGCAGTATTCCTTATGGTTTTGCTATAATCTCGTATTTTTGTAAACAGTCCTTTCAAGCACACCCCCCCCCACGCCCCGAATTATCTTATTTTGAATGTGCCTTCTGTTTTCTATGGGGAAATGGAATGAAAGGATGTCAAATTTATAACCTAGGTTTTTTTAAATTGGTATTTTACTACATATAGTTTTGTATACTGCTTTTTTCTTCACTCAAGAGTGTATTGTAAGAATTCTCTTTGTAATTATAGACTTGTTATTTGTAATTAAATAGACTTCCAAAAGGTTTTTAAAAATAGTATCATGGTTTTCCCTCTCACAGACATCCCATCATTTGTAAAATCATTCCCCTAGTTGACATGTAAATTGTTCTCTTTTTGCTATTATTAAAAGGTCTCTAGAAAATATTCTGTAAAACAGACAAATTCCTATATCCTTAGAATTAATGATCAGAATGGGAATTAATAGGGGTCAAAGGTTATGAAAGGTTATACTGAAACTGTCCTCTACAAAGTTTATACAAATTACAGTCCTCCGGCCACATAAAAGCATGCCCGGTTCATTGTCCCCTTTGCCACTACTCCACCACATAATGGAGTCTGGCAAAGAATCACTGTTTACCATCGCCAGGGAAAGGGAGAAAAGTCAATTTCTTTCATCATTAACTTGACAACGTTACACCATGAAATGAGATTAAAGTACATGAGGCTTTATCAGAAGACGTGGGTTTGATATATAATTTCCCTAATTAGCTACATGATCTTAATCTTTCTGAGCTTTAGCATCCTCAATTCTAAAATGGGGATAAATATCACCTACCTCACAGGCTGTTGAGAAGTTTATACAAGATAACAAGTTTAAAAGCAAGTAACAGAGGAACAGGCTCTCAAGAAATATTTTGCTGTGTATTTCATCATCTTTCTGATGATTTCCTTGAATTTCACGTCTCTTATTCTCCTGATAAATTTCTTCTAAGTACCTTTCCATTTTCCTTTCAATAATAAGCTCACAACACAATTTCTCTCTTGAGGTAAAAAAAAAAAAAACCCACAAAAACACCATCTTTGCTTTTCGTGGGTATGAACCAATAATTTCTTTATTGTTTTGACAAGTCAATTAAAGGAGTATTAAGTATCTCAGTAACAGGCAACAACATTGTATACCCTATACTTCCCTGATACTGTAATCTTGTCTCCACTATATAGTTAGGATCAAATCTTTAAATGTGAAAAATATTCATTTGCACACCTATCACTTTATAAAAAAATTAAAAAAACTATTGACTCCTTATTATTGCCAGGCAAACGGGCAATCTCAACAGGTAGGACACAAACCCAGGCCCTGAGGAAGACATACTCGTCAAGGCCAAACAGCAGCAATCATGTTACAAAGTTATGAGCACTACGGTGAATGAAGTGCTATAGGATTACAGAAGCAACACAAAAAAATGTTCTGTATAGAAGGAACTGGGGAGATGAAGTAAAGTGACAGGGAACATGAGAGAGAAGATGCTAGGGTAGAGCCTTGAAGATTGATTAGAAACTTGTCTTTGGGGAAAGGAGAGAAAGGTTTGTCTCTAGACAAATGCAATAGCTTGTGTAAATACATGCAAGCATCACAGTGCCTGGCACTGTCTGGGAGAACATTAGGGATCTGGTATCAAGTGTACAGCTGACGGAGGGAAGGGATGGTAGGAAATTAGGCTAGAAAGGAGGGCAATGGTGTGATGGTGTGAACTGTGTCTCCCCCAATCCACTGCAATGTGATCTGCGCCTCCACCCATTACTGCAAGTGCTCTAAAGACCCTGAAGTGAACTGTGGGAATCCTTTCTTCTTCACCAACCATTTAGCAGCACCTAAGACTGTCCACATCCTAAACACTCCTCTTTGGACTAATTTTACACCACACTCTCCTGATTTTCCTCCTTCTTCTCTGGCCACTAAATTTCCTTTGCAGCCTGCTTACACTCCAACACTTAATTGTGTGATCCTGAGTCACTTACTTGATTACTCCATGGCTAAGTTATCTCATCCATAAAATGGGAAAAATAACGGAACCTAACTCTAAAAATCACAAAGGGCTAAATGAATTAATACATATGCAGCCCTTAAAATCATGTATGGCACACAGGAAGCATTCAATAAGTATTAGTTTATTTAAGCTACAGGGTCTTGCACTATATATACAAAACTGGACTGCATGCTATTCTTGTTACTTGATTCTACATTTTGGTTCCTCGATTAACTTATGGATTAAAGGCTTTCAGGTTATTTTAGAAAATTACTGTTTTTATACCTCATTCTTTGTTGGGGCTCTCTCTCTCATCAGTCTTTTTTTTTTTTTTAAGTTTTATTTAAGTAATCTCTCCATGAACTTATGACCCCAAGATCAAAAGTCGCACCCTCCTCCAACTGAGCCAGCCAGGCGCCCCCTCTTTCATCATTCTTGGATGATTTAAAATTGTATCTTAAAGTTAGAAGGGTCCTCAACAATCACCTCATCCAATTGACCTTTCCACTCAACACAGGAGTATCTTCTAACTTCTGTCATCCAGCCCCGAACCACTTCCAGATATCACCAGTTTCATTTCTGAGCACCACTACTTGGGACAAGCCACAATCTGCTTTCCTGTCATTTCCACTCAACCTCTACCTGGTCTTTACATCAACCCATAATAAGATAAATCCCTTTCACACATTACAGTTGTTCATCTTAAGTCGTCTGTCCCTGCCCTCCACCCACCTGAAGCCAAACTAGTTCTTCCAGTCATGTCTCACAAGTGATTTCTAATCTTTTTACCTCTCTGGACACTTTTGGGTTCCAATTTGCACTTGAACTCACTGAAATATTCCAAGTTTGGTTTAACGGGACATTCAAGACTAATACCCCTGTCACTAGGTAATTACAATTTCATTACAAGGGCCTAAGTTTTATGAAAGCATAAAAACTACAGCATTAATGCTGATGATGGCCAATCAACTATTTTTGATTTCAGTAATTTATCTTCCTGAATTTTCCTCTTTTCTATCACCACTTCACAGCCACACTTTATCATTACAAATTCCTGCTTTGACTCCTAGATCTTTAATTTTGTCTTTCCATCTGTCTCAATCATCTTACCTTGGCCACATTGGTCTCCTAACTCTCCCCAATTCATCAAGATTACCAATTTCTCAGGTACCAAAAATTCCCTTTCTTCAGGCACAATCTGCTTCACAGCACTGTCTTAAACTCACCAAGCCAACACTATTCCTCAGTGATCATCTCAACTGTCACCTCTTCTCCTAGACAAAACATTGGAGACACCAAATCATACAGGCCTGTACCTGCAGCCAAATCCAAAATTCTTTTCTTCATGTTCAAGCCACTGTATACTAGGGATTCCTAGAGGTAGAACGGTGAGTGGTTAAGAGTAAAGGGGTTCTAGAATTAGACTGCCTGGGTTCAAATCCCACATCTATGCTGTCATAAACTTGCGACTGGTCAACTTCTATTATTATTTGTATAAAATGGAGGTAATAAATTCACAGGGCTGTTCGGAGTGGTAAATGAGATAGATAATGCCCGCAAAACTATTAGTTCATTGCCTTGCTCTTACGAAATGCTCAGTGCTACTTGTCATTGTAATTTTTATCTGTGCATGTGTCACAAACTCCATGGAAATTACATTCCTTTCTGGGTTTTCTTCTAGGGAGTATACTCCGTAATTTTCACTGACTTTCCTCTGTAGAATGGCTTCTTGTCTCCTTTCTAGCTGTCAAAATATCAGTCCTTCTGTGGGGAATCTCAAGATCTAATGGAACCTTACAGATACGGATACATATGGCCACCAGCAACCTATAATTTTCCTGGTAGTCTGTCTCTACATATATTTTGATATTTGGATTTACTCCATTTTGCCCTTGACTTTATGTTGCCTAGAATTATCTTTTATGTGACTAACACTCAAGCCTACAATTAGACTGTACATCCCCTGAGGACAAGAACTTTGTTTAGGTGCTTCTGTATGCTATACAGCAGTCTACAAATATTAAGAGAACAATAATATTTTAGGTGGATAGAATCAATTTGCCTCTTGATGATAAACAACTTCTGCAGATCTAATTCTCAAGGCAGAACTTGAGTAAGAAAGAAAACCAAATGCCAGAAAATAGTTTCCCAGTAAAGGTACCAAGACCCTCTTTGAAACTATCTTTTCCAGAATTTACTGCTGAGTTTAACTTCTAAGGCACTTTGTAAATTTCACTTAACTCACTGCACTTAATAAACGTAAATTTTTAAAAATAGCATTTGGATTCTATCTATTCCTTCATAGGACTTTGTTACCACACTACAAACGCCAAAAAAAACAAACCTTCAAGACAATCCTATCCCAAACCTATTCCCAGCCACCCTCTGAGGATTACCACCTACCCCAAGCACTTTTCCTCAGATCCGAGGCCAAACACGTGGCTACCATAAGATTTCAAAGTACCTCCAAGGGTGAATGATTAGCATATGCGAGGGCTAACCCCTAAAAGGTGCCAATCCCTTTCTCGCTTTCCAAATCCGGCGTTGAGTCCCCCATCCAACGCCAATTTGAACTTTTCTCAGACTTTTCTATCCCTCTCCATTCCTTAGACTTGGGGATCTGGGACGAGGGCGACCAGATCCCTTTCCCGGGCTCCCCTTCCTCGAATCTAGTTCCAGGTGAGGCCGGATAAGCAGCATTTGCTTCAACGCTCGCCTAGTGGTAGGCAAGGGGCAGGGGAGCGCAAGGCCTCCTTTTGCGTCTTTTATCACCCACTTCGGGGTACCAGCAAGGAAAAGGAGCCCAGGGTCTGTCTGAGTGGGCTCTTACCCGCGAAGCGGATCTTCACGAGGTCTAGCGGGTGCAGCGCGAGGTTGGACAAGACCCCGCCGCTCACACCCGCCACCAGATTCTCGTACCGGACGTGGCGGAATATCGTGCTCCACGCCGACGACCCTGACGCCGACTGGCCCTGGCCCGTCATAGTCCCAGGGCCCGCTGATACCACGCCCAGGGCCACGGAGGTGGTAGGAGTTGCAGTGGCCGCCACCGTGGCGACCGTCGCCGCCCAGGAGCAGAAACCGCGGGGGGCGAGCCCACTTCCGGGGCCAGAGCTAGAACGCGGTAACTAAGCGGTGAGACCCCAGCGCAGAGCCGGCGCGAGAGGGGAAAGGTAGCACGTCACGCCAGCGGAGAACGCGAAGGAGGCGGGGCGCCGGCCTCGGCCAAGTCCCCGCCCCGCCCCGCCCCGCNGCCCCGCCCCGCCCCGCCCCGCCCCCAACTGCCGTTTCGGGCCGAGGATAGCTGATCCGAGAGCGCGGTTGAAGAAACACCTCGGGCCAACCTCTGTCGGCAAAACTACGGAGCGCCACAGGGTCCTGCTCAGGAGGCTGGCTTCCACGCCGTGGAAGTCACATGACAGGAAGTAGTATTGAAGAAGCGGAAGTAGCATGTGCCTAAGGAGACGGTGGTAATCCAAACTCGGGTTGTTGGGCGCAACTAGCAGCCAAAATGAAGGTGAAGATGCTGAGCCGGAACCCGGACAACTATGTCCGCGAAACCAAGCTGGACTTACAAAGAGGTGAGACGAGTTATTAGGGAGTCTGCCCGCTTTGAGGCTGGCCTCGGTCTCCACGGAGCGAAGCTGGGGGAACATTGGCGCTCCGGTCTCGTTCTTTCCCTGTTCCCTTTTGCAGAGGCAAACTTTGTGTATATAAGGACGTTGTGGGACTGGGTAGCAGGTAACTTCTCTTCAATGCCCTTCTTGAGGAAGTTTTTCTAGTGGTAGGTGAGAAAGTTGTTCATATCTGGAATGCTTCCGCCTTCCCTTTTCCAGCTGCTGCTCTCCCGATTTTTCCCAGAGCCCAGTTGTCAATTGAGAAGTGGAACTTGAAAGACAAACTCGTGAATTGAAGGATTTGACAGGCTTCTTTAAACCTCTCTAATTTTTGGCCGCTTTACTTCTTAAAGTTACGTACTTCTAAATGTGGGAAGAGACAAAGGTGAGACGTAAAGGCATCAGTTTTCTAAACTCTTGTGGAGAAGTCTGATGGGGAAATGGCTAAAATGAAATTAATAAGGCTTATTTATTGGTCTTATTTGCTGGTCTGTCCCCCCATTAGCATCCTGATTGCTTATCATTTGTAGATAATAATATCTAAATGACGAAGGACTAATCATGTCTGAAGAGACTAACAGAGGCCTTAAGGCAGGAATAAAGATAAAGCCTAAGAGAAGGGCCATGTCTTCGGATTTTGAGTAAGGGGAATAAGCCATAGAAGATGAGGCTCGGACGATATTTCGGTATTTTGATTGAGTAGTAGAGATTATCCACATATATGTGAGTAATGCTGAGAGGTAAATATGTGGTCTGTGTTCACAAGCTGTTTACAGTAATGTTTCTAAAATGCAAATTAGGTTATGTCGTTTGGGCTTGACATCATCTCTGGTCCCATCTTCCTCTCTAGTTTCAGTAGTCACTACTTTCCTTCCAAGTAGCTTACATTTACCCTTGGACATCTGAGTGCATTTCAGACATTTCTCTTTCAGATGTCCTGCGGCACACACCCTTACTCAAGTTAGCTCCTTCCTCTGAACAATAATCTTTCCATACTTACTTCCTTTGGTTCCCCTCCCCAGCCCATTTAAAGCACCCTTCTTCTGTGCTTTGATCACATTTTTGTACTAACATCAGAGTGTGTATCACATTGTCTCATGATTATTTTGGTTATCAGTCTTTTCCATCAGACTGAACTTGTATTGAAGGGAAGAGTCATGTTTGTTTCTATGTCCACTGTGTCTAGACAACACCTGGCACATAGTGGTTGCCTTATAAATGTCTGAAGGAATGAGTGAGTGACTGGCTGGTCATAATCTCCATGTTAGGAGATTATTAGTCATCTGATGTTATCAAGTGTCTTATTTTCAATGATATCTTCTTGTTTCTTTATAGTTTTTTTTTTTTTTTTTAAGATTTTATTTTATTTATTCGACAGAGATAGAGACAGCCAGTGAGAGAGGGAACACAAGCAGGGGGAGTGGGAGAGGAAGAAGCAGGCTCATAGCAGAAGAGCCTGATGTGGGGCTCGATCCCATAATGGCAGGATCACGCCCTGAGCCGAAGGCAGACGCTTAACCGCTGTGCCACCCAGGCACCCCTCTTTATAGTTTAAGATTTTATTTATTTTTTTTTTGAGAGATTTTATTTATTTATTTGAGCAGGGAAAGGGGCAGAGGGAGAGGAAGAAGCAGACTCCCCGCTGAGCAGGGAGCCTGACCTGGGGCTCAGTCCCAGGACCCTGAGTTCAAGACCTGAGCTGAAGGCAGGCATTTAGCTGACTGAGCCACCCAGGTGCCCTTCATGGAAGTTTTAATAGCAAAATGGAAAAACAGAAGCTTAGGAGCGCTGTAAAACATAAATCAAGGAAGACATTTGTTACCCCACCCTTTTTTTTTTTAAAGATTTATTTATTTATTTGAGAGAGAGAGAGAAAGAATCTTAGGTGGACTCCCCTCTGAGCGCAGATCCCAGGACCCCAAGATCATGACCTGAGCCGAAATGGGTAGTCAGCTGCTTAACCAACCAAGCCACCCAGGCGCCCATTTGTTACCTTTTTTAATTCTTTCATTCTTGTTTAGGTGTTATTTTCTTGTGAATTTTGATTGAATGTTGGATGTAATACCATTAACAGGGAGTTAGAGAAAAAAAAAGACAGCAAGGTGAAGGTGTGGGGTAAGAAGATGCATTTACTTTTAAACATTAAGGGTTTTTTAGACATGTGGGCTTAGAATTATTTCCTAAGCACAACTATTTACTGAGACATGTTCGGCAGCATAGCATAATAGTTAGGAACATGGATTCTGAAACCTGACTGCTTTTGTTTGAATCCTGTCGTTATCACTTCATAGGAAGTTTCCTCTCCATACCTCAACTTCCCAGATATAAAATGGGAAATAGTAATAGAACTACCCATAGGGTGCTTTGGAGATTAAATGCGTTAATATACAGTATTTGGAACAGTGCCTGGGACATGGTGAACTGTTTTTTAAATAAGTAAATAAGTTTTTTAAATAAGTAAACAAATGTGTGAAATGCTCAATAAAAAGTAACTATAATCATAATCACTGTGTATGCCTTGGGGTGCCTGGGTGACTCAGCCATTAAGCGCCTGCCTTCGGCTAAGGTCGTGATCCCAGCATTCTGGGATTGATCGTCACATTGGGCTCCCTGCTCAGCGGGGAGCCTGCTGCTCCCTCTCCCACTCCCCCTGCTTGTGTTCCCTCTCTCGCTGCCTCTCTCTGTCAAATAAATAAATAAAATCTTTAAAAAAAAATCACAGTGTATGTCTATCAGTATAGTGTTTAGCACTGGAGATAAATAGTGCTAATCCTGCCCCAAAGGGAGCTTAGAGTTCGGTTGAGTAAACATTTGTCATAAATTTGTTTTGTACCAGGCATTGTGCTAGGCATAAGTAGTAAAATGAAGAATGTGGTGGAAGCCCTGCCCATGAAAGCTTTACAACCCAGTTAAAGAATGTAGTAGGGCATATAAAAGGAAAAGCTGAGGTTATACGTAGGGTCCTGAGGTTATACGTAGGGTCTAGGTATTTTGCAAGATGTATGCATTCCATAGTTTTCCGGTAGTTTTGGAGAGGTTTATGAGTAAAAGGTCATCTACTTTTGTATTTTTCACAGTGCTAGGCATAGAACAGTGTTCCTAACAAAGGCTTATTGAGTAACAAATTGAATAATTAGCTGAGGAAGACCACAGGAAATATTAAAAGTGAATTATTTTGTTAAGAGGAGTCATTTTTATTTCAGTTCCAAGAAACTATGATCCTACCTTACATCCTTTTGAGGTCCCACGAGAATACATAAGAGCTTTAAATGCTACCAAACTGGAACGAGTATTTGCAAAACCATTCCTTGCTTCTCTGGATGGTCACCGAGATGGAGTCAATTGCTTGGCAAAGCATCCAAAGAGCCTGGCTACTGTCCTTTCTGGGGCATGTGATGGAGAGGCAAGTGTCATTCTAAACATCGCTATTTTAAACTAAAAGTAGTTGTGTTACAAATGTTTGTTAGTTTTGCGTTACTATGGATTTTAATTGGTTTGATTTAATTTTTCTATGTCCTGGTTTCTATTAATTCTCAAGAATGAATTCTGTTTGAATTATGAACTACAGTAGTTTCTCATCTAAGCCTCAGAAATTAGAAAGGTAGCAGCTGAAGGCTCAGTTGAGCTGAAGGCTCAAGCATGTTTACAGTAGTGAAGGTATTTGGTTCCCCCCTTCCCCCCCACAGAGGATGTTATTAATGATTCAACACTTATTTTTACTCTGGCAAGAAAAGAAAGCTTTGAAACATTTTAAACTAGAATCAACAGAGTACTTAACAGATTGAATTTTCTGCTTGTTGATATACTATCCATATGCACTGTAGTATTTTAAACTAGAGGGTTTTGTTTTTAGCAATCTGGTAGAGTGAGTCATAGCCTTTTCAGTGTGAATTTATTTTTCTTGGATGTAGTACTCCTATGCCTGAACATTTTATGTTTATAGTTCACTAAAATTTCTTGCTATGCTTTATCATAGGTTAGAATTTGGAACTTGACTAAACGAAAATGTATCCGTACAATACAAGCACATGAAGGTTTTGTACGAGGAATATGTACTCGCTTTTGTGGGACTTCTTTTTTTACTGTAAGTATAATTCAATTAAGTCATTAACTCTTTTCAACATGTGTAAGACTGAGCTACTGTTTTCTGAATTCATTTATTTGTTCCAAGAACCTTTTGGAGTTTCACAACCCAAAATAACTTTTTATAAAGCATTGAAAAGTCCTAGTTTTCTTTATATACTTCAGCCTTCTTCATACTTCTTGATTTTTTAAAATAAATAATTACTTAACATGTTATTGAATTAATATTCTATAGAACACTGAGAAGTGGGATTAATGCAAGGCGAGGCTAGAAAGGTAGTCGGTTTACTCTGGAAGATTTTCAGTGTTGGAGATGAGTAATTTGTACTTTGTCAGATAGTAAATTTTTGAAGTATCTGTGTGTGTGGTAAGGTATAGAGAATGTACAGTTTACCGTTCTAATAATTTTTAAGTGTACATTTCAGTGGCATTAAGTACATTCACGTTATTGTGAGACCCTCACCACTTTTTCATCTTCCCAAACTGAAGCTCATGTCCATTAAACAATAACTCCTTATTCCCATCTGCCTCTGGCCCTTCGTAACCACTGTTCCACTTTCTTTTTCTATGCAGCTTACTATTCTAGGTACCTCACATAAGTGGAATTATGTCATATTTGCCCTTTTCTGTCTGCCTTATTTCATTTAGTGTAATATCTTTATGGTTCATCCATGTTGTATCAAGTGTCAGAATTTCTTTCCTTTTTATGGTTGAATCATACTCTGTTGTACATACATACGTTTTGTTTTTCCGTTCATCCATCAGTGGACATCTGGATTGTTTCCATCTTTCTGCTTTTACGAATAATGCTGCTGTAAACATTAGTGTGCAAATGTCTGTTCAAGTTCGTTGAAAGTTTTGTAACAGGAATGACAGAATCTAAGCTGTACTTTGAGGTAATTAATTTGAGAGCAGTAAGTGATCAGTTTGGAGGCTGTTTTATTTATTTTTTTTAAGATTTTATTTATTTATTTGACAGAGACAGCCAGCGAGAGAGGGAACACAAGGGGGGGGGTGAGAGAGGAGGAAGCAGACTTCTAGCGGAGAAGTCTGATGTGGGGCTTGATCCCAGAACGCCGGGATCATGCCCTGAGCCTAAGGCAGACGCTTAATGACTGCGCCACCCAGGTGCCGCTGGAGGCTGTTGTAATAATCTGGGTAGGCAAAAATGAATCTGTGCTAGGGAGGGAAAACAGTGGAAAGAAGTTGTTAGGTTTAGAAACGTTTTGGGGGTGTGACAGGCTTGGCAGCTGAGGGGTATTTAGGAAGATTCCTTTTCCTTCTAGAAATGGGGAAGTCAAGAGTGTCAGAAGCTTCAGAGGAGAGAGGGAATGGGAAGGATATGGTATGATGAACTGCAATGGACTATCTGAATGAAGAAGTCTATCACACCCTTACAGATGTAGGTCTGGAGTTGAGGAGGGAAGTGAGAACTAAACTTGGTATCATCAGTACAGGAATAATGATTGAAGTCGTGGTATGGTGTCATTGAGGGAAAGTGACGGAAAATGTAGAAATACAGAAATGTCAGGGAAATAGCCTTGGGGAATGCCTGCTCCTAGGTAGGAAGTAGGAAAACTCAAGGAGTAGCCAGAGATCTAGAAGTAAGCTGGTAAACAAGCTTAATGTCCCAGGAGAAAAGAATCATTGGTTCTGTGAACTACTACAAAGGATGATGGAGACGAAGACTGAAAGAAATACTTTGGGAATATAAACCTGTAAAGAATAGAAAGTTAACAGCCCTGTAATTTCAGTTTTACCACTGTTGGCAGTTTGGTGTCTATCCTTTCATCTGTTTTGACCTATATATATAGCAGTTTGTGTATACATACTCACTAATCAACCATGTAAATCTTGAGTAGCATGCTGGGTGCCAAGGTAGATTGCAAAGGAATAACAAAGGGAAGAGATGACTTCTGGGAAACCTTTAAATATTTGAAAGATTGTCATGTGGAAGAAGAAATTGACTTTTCTGTATAGCAGCATTAGTAATAGTTGTTAATGTTAAAAGACTTGATTTCAGTGTAGGGACAAACTTACTCGCTGTCAAAAACCGAAGTAGGCTACTTGGTAGGGAATTCAGGTATTTTTTACTAAAGGGGTTTACATAAGCTTCATGACCCTGTATACAGTATGTTGTAGAAGGAATTGAGTGGGAAGTTGGAGCAGACTTACTATAACTGCACTTCCAGTTGGTTATTCTTTTGGATATATTGATTAGTTTAATATCCCAGCCAGAGGATTTACTGGCTGGGTTTTTTATATATATATATATATGTATACTTAAAATGAATAAAGTCTGAAAAATATTTCATCGTCACTGTTCACTTCCTTTCTTCAGATAAGACACATGAAAACTACTTGTTGGCCGAATTTTAGCACTTAGTGTTTCAAAAAATGTTCAATACGCAATGCTGCAAAAGATAAATCTTTATTACCCAAATTTCATAATATCTACTATATCTCAATTTGTGGCACCAACAGGTCTTTTTCAGCCTACTCAGCCTTGAGATAAGATATCCTGACCAGGCGTATGTTGCTTGGCTCCTTATTTTTACAAAATGTTAAACCTTTCTTGGCATTGATGATCTGCTAAGGCTTATACTCAGCAGACTGTACAGGGTAGCTTAGTCAATTACAAAGGAATTCAGTCTTGAACTTGCAGATACTACAAGAAGCTTGATCGAAAGAAGCAGTCTTTAGGGTAGACAGTCTCAAGGACAATTACCCGTCTTGCATAAATGCTAAAATTCCAGTGGGTCAGGCTAGATTAACAAAGACCTCAGTACCTAAATTAGATCTTACTAGCTCCCAGTAATGGGTTTCCAAAATTGAGTTTTAGGTATGATGCCAATAACTCAGATTCAGGTTGTCATTAAGATATAACCCTATTAAATATGTTTTGTCTATTATAAGGATGTTGTTAATGAATCTGTTAGCATCTTCAACAAAAAAAATTCCTCTCTGACCTTAGTACCAAAACTTCTCTCCTAATCACTTACCTGTTTTAATATCATGGGCGCTATGAATTGTTTTGCAGGAAGGGTTTCTCTTTTTGAATTTGCTTTAAGGAAAGAACTAAATTTACACCCCTCTCCTAGATAAATATATAGCTTTGTTAATATTTTTATTTAGAAAGTGGATGTAGATTGTATATAATAGAAATGTGAAAAACTAGAAAGTTAACATACCCTGTATTTCTATTTTCAGTTAAAACTAGTGGTTTGGTGTATGTATACAATTGTTCGCACCCTTTATATGATTATTTTATGTTTTTAACCCTAAACTAAGTTATATTGTGCATTCTGTTTTGCAGCTTATTTCACCTAATGTCTTGAATGTATCTGCCACATGCCCAAGCCTAAATTACCATTGTTTGTTACCTTGGTTTGATTTGGGCTCAGGTGCCAGTAGTCCTACCTGCTGTGGCTTTTTCACCATCTCTGCAACTGTCAGTTCACTGAAAAGGCAAATGATGTCTTTACAACATTATGGAAATAGTTTTGACCTTACGGACCCCTGAAAAATTCTCAGGTTCCTTCAGAGGTCTGCATTTCACAGTTTGAAAACCATTGACTTAATAGTCTTGGAGTCTTATGTCATGCAAAGGCGGCTTTACCCATGGCAAGATTATAAAAATGACTTCTGTCTACTATTTTTATGTTTTGTATTGGAATTTTTTACAATTAAAATTATGTGGAATTTTATATTTATGTCGGGTATCAGATTGCTTCAAACTTTTTAAATGACTAACCTGATACCATAATACCATTTTATTATAATCCACTTTTCTCTCTAATTTGAAATGCCATCCTTATCACAATATGCATTTTTTTGCCATATTTATGGCCTAACTTTGTCTCTACTCTCCTTTTGCTCTACTTATACTGTCCTATTTTTAATTTTATCTCCTCTATGTATTTGTCACAAATCTTTACTACAACATGGTGGGACATAAATGAATCAACAAATACAGTACTAGAAGAGTATGGGATGTATATTTTTTAAACTAGAGATGTTTATAATTTGATGTATATGTTATCAAGTTTACAGTTAATAGCAGTAGTTCATTATCATCTGAATCATTAATGTTTCGAGGTTGGCGATGACAAAACTGTGAAGCAGTGGAAAATGGATGGACCAGGCTATGGAGAAGAGGAGGAACCATTGCATACAATATTAGGAAAGGTACAGAAATAAATTGGCCTATACTTTGTCTATTGAAAGTCTTCTCTTAAAATTATTTCAGAATTAATTTTTTAAAAAGATGCAAATGAGACTTTAGGCTGCGATAATTGACCTATTTTAAGTAATATTTAATGTTGTTAAGGTCCTTTGCAGCTAAAGAATTTGAATGGGTCTTTGGTGTTCATTGTATTGGGTTCAGCTTCTGTGTTTAGCTGGAGGATGCAATGAAACATTTCCTATGGCAAGTCCTTGGGAGGAAATCTATAAGAAAAATAATGCTTTGGCTTCTCTCTGATTTATATTATCATAGTTCTTACACAAAGCTCCCAATTTCTTACTTGAAAGAACCCCTTAGGCAATGAAGAGGTATTATAATACGATGTTTTTTGTATAAATCTCATTTACATTTCTTAAAACATTATTCTGCAAATCAGACGATATGGTTTAGTTATAGCTTAAGTATAGTTCAGATCATATGGCCTACCCATGTTTCATAATGCTTACATTTTGAAATTAAATGAACTTCTAAAGTTAGATTAATCTTTAAATATCTGCATTTTTAAAATCGATTTGTCATTTCAGTATTATGTTGGTATATATTTAAGTTCTGCTTTTCAGATTTCAAGAAATCGTAAATGTTTTTAAAGACACATGGAGGTGGGACATGAGTATAACATGGTAATAATTTTCAAGTGGTAGAAAAGTTAGTCAATAATTCCTAAAACAAAATTGGTTTCATTCTTGAAAATGTCTTTTCTCTAGGAGCTCCAAATATTTTTTAAATATTTCATTTTACCCCTATATCTGTGGTAATGGGGATTAATTTTTACTGCGGAAAAGTTTGTCAGACTTGCCTTTGTGAATAGAAAATAATTGGAAGCCTGCGGATGCTGCTAAGAGTTCTTAAAAGCCTAAAGTGTTAGCTAAATATTTCCCTTGAATTTGCTTTGCAAACATTTTTTAGCACATAGTATAAAGACAGATTTTAATCTGGCCTTGAATAGATCAATCACATCTTTTAAGTGGATAATAACAAATTTATGAGATTTTATGGATTTTAACAATATTAGCATCCACCATTGCCAGGTTTACTTCTCTCCCTAAATTTTAATCCAGTTGTTGGTTTCGGTGTTTTTGTCCTGGGAATCAGTACTTCATGTGTTAAATGTGGAACTGAGTGTTTTAGACCTTACCCTTGCATTTCATTAATTGTTTGCAAGATCCTCGAATACCCAGTGATGATTAGGGATTACTTCAGTGATATGTATTCAAACTTAATTAAATACGTCCAGTGTTAACAGTTTTCTTTATCCCTGGAATGTGTTAGATAGGAATCGTTACTTTCTATGGTACTGTTTTCTCCTTTTTTTTTTTTTCCAATTTTTATTTTAAGTAGGTTCCATGTCCAGTGTGGGGCTTGAACTCACAACCCTGAGGTCAAGAATTGTATGCTCTACTGAGTGAGTCTAAGTAAAGGCTTCAGAGGAGTTTCTTTGTAAACAGGGATTTTCTTTAAAAAATGAGAATGTGGGTAAATATATTTAAAATATGTAGATTTGAAATATTAATGATTAGAAAGACCCATCTATAACAACATCTTTGCTCTTAAAGACAGTGTATACGGGAATTGATCATCATTGGAAAGAAGCTGTTTTTGCCACATGTGGACAGCAAGTAGACATTTGGGATGAACAAAGAACAAGTCCTATATGTTCAATGACCTGGGGGTTCGACAGTATAAGTAGTGTTAAATTTAACCCAATTGAGGTAATGCTGCTTTTTAAAATACTTCTGCTTGCTCTTTATTTATTTAATAATTTCAGCTCTGTTTAGGAAACTTTTGAGTGCATGATAAAAGAATTTTATTTAAATTTTAATTGGCTTCTGGCATTTGGTTAGTTTTCCAGATTATATCTGAGTTCTGATATCTTTGGTCAGATCTCGACATGTTTGCCCAGTTTAGTCCCATATACCAGTGCTATGCACTGTTAGAGGAAGGTGTGTGCATGTGCTCATAGGAGTAGAATTCAAGCAAATACTGTACTGTGAACAGTTTTACTCATGTCTTCAGTGCTTATGTTCTACAGATTACATCATTGTATATGGGGAAATGTTCATTTTTTAACTCTCTTTGAGGTCAGAAGAGGCATTGAGCATTGTTTTCTCTATTTGTAAGTGACAAAGGCACTAATGATTTATAGTAATATGCATGATTACTACTATACTGCATAATGACAGTTGTATTTTTCTTTGCTCAGAAGTCTGATATGGTGATTCCTAAGTCCTTCAAGGTCTGAGGGAAGAGTTGGAGATTAAGCTCTACTTACTGTTTATTGAGGTCTGATTTTAGGAAAGGAGGCTGCCCTAAAGGCTAAGCTAGTCCTTGGACTTAAGACCTTGCCCTGAGCTATTTCTGAATACATAACAATAGATGAACTCTTGTCCAAAAGACTCAGTAGAGATGCCTTTCCTGCAGAAAGAAAAGGAAATTGTTGCATGTATAAACTAATCTTCAAAGTTATCAAGAGATTATCATGTTAGATGGTATGAGATAATCCTGATCTGTAAGTTTTGCACTCTCAGAGATCAAGCTGATAAAAGGGAAAAAAGGATAAAATTGTTTATATGAAGTATTGGAACATGAGGTGGTGCAGTTCGATGTGAGTTTGACCTTGTGATGCTGCTGAGAGTTCAGATGGTCAGAGAGCACCCTTCTTGTCCCCAGCACATACCTACCTGCACACTTCTGGGAGGGGTTACAGGTCAAGAGCAGGGGTTGGCAAACTGGTTCATGAGCCCACTGCCTGTTTTTATAAATCAAGTTTTACTAGAACACAGCCATGCCCTTTTTTTTTATATATTGTTTGTAGCTGCCTCTGTACTATGACAGCAGAATTGCCCACAGAAGTTTAAAATATTTATTCTTTGGTCCTTTACAGAAAAAGTTTGCTGACCCCTGGTCTAAAGTATTTATCTGTATTATATCTTCCTCACTCCATCCTCCATCATCGTTTGGTTGTAGAAGTGAGATATGGCATGGGGGGCAAGCCAGCTTTGCAGAGCCAGGCCAAGGTGACCCTAGGCAGAAGCAGACTACAAACACAAGCAATTTGTAGGAACATTTTGTGTCCTACTTGGTGTGGAGTTAAACTGAAACTGTATTTTCTGCTAGCGTACCTTGGTAGTGACCTTACACAAGTCACACTTCTTCTCTTTATTTGCTTCTTTATTTTTAAAATGAAGGTCATGAGGGTAAAACGTGATAAATTTTATGTATTTTTTAAAGATGCTACCCAAATTTAGGATGACGTTATTACTATTAAAAAAATAAACAGAACAGAGCGATACTGATTCCTACATGTCTGAGGTATAAACAGTATTTTGTGTCTCTATTTTGGTGAACACCTATGTCAAAAGAGCTGATGGTTAATTCCAAAAATCATAATTAGTTATTAGTGATGACCTAGTGACCATGTTTTTCAAACTTGACTATATAATAACTATATTTGTTCAGCTGTGTGGGTTTTTTTTTTATTACCATTATGAATTGAGTGGTAAAAGCAAATGGTGTGCATGTCTCTTATCCTATATTAAATTTAATGGGAAGGGCATGTTGCTGTGAACAAATGGAGTGTATTTGTTTCCTCTAATCATTAATAATTAATTTTCGGTTAAAATATTGAAGCCTACAGTTTTGCTAAAGCTAAAAGTTTTATGCTGAGCATTGCCACATTTTGTAATGTAAAAGTCGGCTTTCAGTCTAGGTTGAATTTTTTGCTTTTCTCAGATTAAAGTCTTTATTTTAGAAATGGAACCTGGTGAAACTTTGAGGTGGCAGAATGAGAAACCAAGAAAGATTGAGAGGAGTCAGTAACTAGGGGAAAGTCTCAGAGGGAGTGATTTAAAAAGGAAGGTTTGGGGTTTTTTGTTTTTTGTTTTTTAACTAAAGATTTTATTATTTGAGAGAGAGAGAATGAGCAGTGGGGAGGGGTCAAGGGAGAGAGAGAAGCAGACTTCTGGAATGCCTAGCAAGAAGCCCAATGGCGGGGGTCAATCCCAGGACCTGGGATCATGACCTGAACCGAAGGCAGACACTTAACTGACTGAGCCATCCAGGCACCCCAAAAAGGAAGGTTTTGGAAAGGACTGGAGAAGAGGTCATGATTGCAGCATTAGCTTTATGATGTTTCATTTGAACTGTGTACACATATACAGTGGAGTTAGCTAGCCGTACGGCTATGTAGTAGATAACTCTTCTTCCTACACTTGCAGTAGGAAGTGATAGGCAGAAGCCAGGAGTTATGAGTGTCAGGAACCATGAGTAAGGAGGCACGGTGGGACTCAGGCCCTGCTGGTAGGTAGAGGGATTGTTCTCACATAAAGCTAAGGGTTAGGTATGTCAGCCTCCTGGACACTATAACTGACTTATAAGCAAATTAAATACTTGCAGGTAGGTATGTGTTGGGGGCAGGAAGGGTGCCCTCTGACCGTCTGATCTCTCAGCAGCACCACAAGGCCAAACTCACATTGAACTGCAGCACCTCATGTTCCAGTACTTCATACAAACAATTTTATACCCTGCTACTTTCACTTAACCTTTTCCCCCTTTTACCAGTTTGGGTCTCTGAGAGTGTAAAACTTACCTATCAGGATATTCTCTTATACCATCTAACATGATAATCTCTTGGTAACTTTGAAGATTAGTTTATACATGGAGCAATTAAATAGTTGGAAAAAGAACAGGCTTAATTTATACAGTTAATGAATATAAGGAAATGTTTATTAAAAAGCAGTAGTTCATATGATTAGGAAATATTGCTGTACAGATGTGAACTTTTAAATGCCACTACTTAATGCTTCCTGGTTGCAGTAAAATTGACATATTTCCACACTGCAGTGTATATTGATACAGCTCTTGGGAAAACAGTCCTAAATAATCAAAAACCATAAAATTGTTCATACTTTTGACTCAGTAATTCACTACTGAAATTTTATCCTTTGAAAAAGAAGAGTTGAATTTATGAAAGTGTTTGTTCAAGTGTTAGTGATAATACTGGAAACTAGGAAATAGGCTTAAGTTGAAGAATGGATAAATAAAATATGTTCTGTTATTAAAAAAAACACTGAATTATCTGAACACTCCCATCACTGGCATGTAAAATACACTCATGGGCATTTAGCAATGAAAATACTTGACTTAGGTTGCTGAGGTTATGAGCGATCATTGTTCTCTCTTAAAAATGGACTTTAGTATTGTAACTTTGTATCTTAAACATAAACATTAAGGGTAATTGAATCATTTGTTCATTGAATGGACAGGGTTTGCTGCCAAGCCTGGCTTTTAACTGGTGATTCCTATTTTTAGACATTTCTCTTGGGAAGTTGTGCTTCTGACAGGAATATAGTACTATATGATATGAGGCAAGCTACTCCCCTGAAAAAGGTGAGTTTCAGTTTGTTTCTGCTTTGTACAATTGTTAATACATTCCTCTATGAAGTGAGTGGCAAAAAAGTACGGAGCAAATGTTTTTTTCAGAATTAAATGTTTTTCATAGGCTTGTTCTTAGAAGCCAAAGTGATTATAATGGCATTCTCTCATATCCTTGTTGCTTTTTAGAGCCCCTTAAATTTTCACTAAGTTCTGTATCCTAGTCAACTTTGTATCTTCCATAATACCAGTAAGTTTTAGGCACCAAAATTGGTACTTGTTGAGCTCAGAGTTCTTAAGTATTGCATCCCATTACTTCACACCCCCATGGTTTTCATATGACACATACAGTATTCTGTTCCAGAATGTTTTGTAATGGAGTCACATAACCAGCTTTATTTGTTTAATTACATGCTGATGGATACTAGTTGACATTTTGTTTAGATAAGCACTAACTTGTTCAAGGTGACACATTTCCCAGCAGTTTTAAGGCAGTCATTCCAGGACTTAGATACCAAAGCTGATACAGCCTTAAGCTGACTCAAGAGGGACCGACATATTGTCAGTAAAGAGAGGAGTACCATTATAAGTGAAAAGGTATAAAGTTGATTTCAAGTGCTCAAATTCAGAGTGCAGAAGGGCCTAGCCACCATTCGTGTGCTGCAAGTCCATTGTCATAGTCCACATGTGAAAGAAATGCTTTTAATGTTTTTGTTGTTCCTAAACCATTTTTACTACATGTAGTAAATACAGAAATATTACAATATTGAGGTTTGAACTGCATAAAAATGATAATCTTTCCAAAGTACCACTTTAATCATTTCACTCATTCATGTAGTATAGTGGGCAGATCTTGCATGAACTTTGGTATTAGACCTTAAGCAGGTAACTTAGTCTGTGTTTCTCCTGTAAAATGGTGATATTAATAACTACATTTCAGCACATTGGTTAGAATAAAACATGATAACAGAATTCTAAGTTGAAATCTAGTTTAATAAGTAGTAGTTTTTGCCCCCTCTGCCCTTACATATTCTGTTTTTAATGGTGCTCCATTACTTTTAGTTGAAGAAAAGATGATAGCCTGGCTTTCAAGGCCCTCCAAATCTCATCCCAATTTGCATTCCATTGGTATAGTTGTTTCAGTCAGTAAGGCAACATTTAAATAGGGTTTGTCACATGGAGGTCACCTTGATGGAGTAGAGATGCTATTATCTCTCATTTCTTTATTCTGTATAGTAGGCTATCATTGTTTCTTCTGTCTTTTCTCCTACACTTATTAGTTTTCAACCAGGGGTCTATTTTTAGGAATGTGGGAGACGCATTTTAGAGACGGGCCTTTAGGGGCGCCTGGGTGGCGCAGTCGTTAAGCGTCTGCCTTCGGCTCAGGGCGTGATCCCAGCGTTCTGGGATCCAGCGCCACATCAGGCTCCTCTGCTAAGAGCCTGCTTCTCCCTCTCCCACTCCCCCTGCTTGTGTTCCCTCTCTCGCTGGCTGTTTCTCTCTGTCAAATAAATAAATAAAATCTTAAAAAAAAAAACAGAGACGGGACTTTAGTGGACATGTGCCTGAGAGGCTAAACATTTGCAGTGTACAGTTACACATAACAAAAATTATCCTACTCAAAATGCCAGTAGTGTTTTTGCTGAGAAACACTAATATGCTGATCCTTCACAGGTCAGCTCAAATCATGCTTGTCTTTTTGAAACCTTTCTTCTCTTCTTTAACCCTAAAATCACTGTTAATTGTGTCCTCAATTTGATACTTAATTATTTACTGTCTCTTTGTTTGTATTTTAAGTTTTCTTACATATATCTCATTTTCCTGACTAAACTTTAAGTTATTTGAGGTTGAGGGACCATTTGTTAAGCATTTTTATATTTTTCAGTACTTACTACTTAGTCTGTGTACTCTCTAAACAATTATTGATTGACTTCTTTTTGTATTGCACCGAGCTGAGTACCGTGCACATAATAGGTGTTCACTAAATATTTGCTTACATCAATAAAAAAAAAGGAAAGAAAATGAAGTGGGAGACTTATCCATTTGAGAGGGAATTGATTTCATGGTGATGGGTTAGTGTATTCCTCCTTTCTCAGGTCATCTTAGATATGAGAACAAATACAATTTGTTGGAACCCTATGGAAGCTTTCATTTTTACTGCAGCAAATGAAGATTACAAGTAAGTTTTCTGCTTTTTAAAACCTACTTATTTCTATATAAAGTGGCTCAATTGTATAAATCTTACTAATGAAATAGGTTTTCCTACATAGTATTCCTTCAAATATAAGATAGAAAATTGTCACTTGTTTTGCTAAAATAAATATTTCCCAAATTGGAGAAGAGCTTCTTAGAAAAATATTTTCAGTTTTCGAAGTGATGTAGACTAAGGACAGTAAACTGTGACCCATGGACCAAATCCTGTCTGCTGCCTGTTTTTGTAAATAGTTATTGGAATGTAACGATACTCATTTATATATTGAATTTGGCTGCTTTTGTGCTATCATGCCTGAGTTGAGTGGTTGCAACAGAGACCATATGGCCCACAAAGCTGAAAATATTTATTATGTGGCCCTTCATAGAAAAAGTTTGCTGATCTCTATACCATATAAATAATGAGTGAACCATACATGTTGTAATAGAAACTAAAAATATTTGCTTACAATGTGTAGTTCTTCACAAAGCTGTTACTCATATAGTCATGTTATCAACATCACTATTAACTTCAGTAAGACAAAAGGAAAAATAAAGTTTCAGTTTTTACCTTAACGTTTATGGACTCCATGTAAAGGTGACTTAGCAGCCTTACATTTTTGACCTAGATGGAATTTTATGATCCCTTATATATTGCCTTAAAATTTGTTGAGGCATTTCACATTGGCTGTCTTACTTTATCTTCTCAGTATCCCTAAAAGGTAGATAGGACATGTATGCTGTCCCCTTGGGTGTTAGAGCTGGGAGTTTAATCCCCTAGGAAGGAAAGAGTGTCTTCCTTTTTTTTTTTTTTTCTCCAAAGCATTTGTTGTAGTACAGTGCATATGGTAGATTCTTAATACATGTTTTTTTGAGAAGGTGGAAGTTTGTAATTGGATTGAACTTTAGATCTTCTGTCTTTAAGTTCTTTGTTCTTTCCACTATTATTATTTATGAAAACTTAAATTAGCTCAGAAATAGGATTTATTACATGATGTTTTAGTGGTACCAACTAAAAACATTATGACTTTTGTACTATGCTCATTTGGATTCTCATTATGTGGTAAGATCAAACCAAATTAATTGAAGGCCTTTTAGTCTTTACCAACATTTTGAAATTAAATGGCCTTATTCCAGTTAAAGGAAATAAAATAATGTTTTGCTGACCAACCTTATTAAGGTTTCTAAAGTTTGTTCTAATTAGCTATTTTGGCAAGATACCTTTATACAGAGTATCTGGAATTTCTCAGTTCTTGCCTTCGGAAGAATTTTATAGGCACCTGAAACAAAGAGCACATCCCTTGTAAGAAGTGGCTGTTAGAATACTCTAATTTGCTCTTACCTGAAAGTGTTCTTGCCTTGGTGTACTCTATATTTTTTAATATTTTCTTTCTTTTATTGCCCACCAAATAATCTAATCATTCTGAATTCAAAACCCAGGTTTAAGTCTAGACCCACCCAGTAACCACTGTAGAAATTTGGACTAGACATGTAAATGAACTCTGTGCCATAGTTTCATCATCTGTAAGATAATAGGATTGAAGTAGATGATCCCTAAAGACTCCTATAACTCAAAACTTTGTTTATGTAAACATTTTCTTTTCAAATGGGTTCATTTGCTTAGATTTTGAATAAGTTCTTAACCTTTTTCTTGTGTCGAGATTAACAATTTACTAAAAAAATCAGAATGTGTTAAACAAAAGCAAACCTGGTTGAGGACCACTGCTCTAGACAAGGAATATAAAGCAGTTGTCAACTCAGAAATTTAACCTCAAAGATCAGGATGACATTGGCTGACCATCCTGTGGTATGTGGAGAGATTAAAAAACAAAACAAAACAACAGACTTGTCTCTTGAGAATTTTGTGTTATTTGGGATATTTTTTTTTTTAAAGATTTTATTTATTCGACAGAGATAGAGACAGCCAGCGAGAGAGGGAACACAAGCAGGGGAAGTGGGAGAGGAAGAAGCAGGCTCATAGCGGAGGAGCCTGATGTGGGGCTCGATCCCATAACACCGGGATCACGCCCTGAGCCGAAGGCAGATGCTTAACCATAACTGTGCCACCCAGGCGCCCCTATTTGGGATATTTTACCAATACCATGAATGATTTTTCATAGTAATGATGTTAAAAAATATTCTTTTTTAAGTGTTAGGTCAATTTTTAAAACATTTTATTTTGAAATAATTTTAGGTTTATTGAAAAGATGCAAAAATTGTATTTGTCAGCCAGTGGATTCCCCTAAAGTTAACATCTTATGTCACCATAGTTCAGTTAGCAAAAACAAGAGTACAATACATTTAGCATTGGTTAACCAAACCACAGACTTTACTTCATCACCAGTCTTTCCATTAATGTTCTTTGTCTGTTCTAGAATCCAACACAGGATCCCATGTTGCATTTTTTTTTTTTAAAGATTTTATTTATTTATTCGACAGAGATAGAGACAGCCAGCGAGAGAGGGAACACAAGCAGGGGGAGTGGGAGAGGAAGAAGCAGGCTCATAGCGGAGGAGCCTGATGTGGGGCTCAATCCCATAACGCCGGGATCACGCCCTGAGCCGAAGGCAGACGCTTAAACCACTGTGCCACCCAGGCGCCCCCCATGTTGCATTTAATTGTCATGTCTCCTTAGTCTGCTCAGTCTGTGACTGTTTCTTACTTAGTCTTCCCTTGTCTTTCATGACCTTAGTACTTTTGAAAAGGATTTGTTAGTTTATCTTGTAGACTGCCCTTAATTTGGGCTAAACTGATATTTTCTCATTATTAGATTGAGATTATGCATTTTTTGCAAGAATACCACAAAACCGATATGCCCTTCTTGGGTCATCACTTCAGGGATATGTGATGTCACTTTCTCTTATTACTGGTGGTGTTAACCTTGATCACTTAGTTATGTGCTATCTGCCAAGTTTCTCACTATGAAGTCACTATTTTTTTCCTTTTGTAATTAACACTAGTCTTTGGAGAGATGCTTTGAAATTATGTAAATACCCTGTTTCTCCTCAAACTATTGCTCAGTAATTGTAGCATTTTGAAGTGTTTTAGTGTTAGGAACTTGTTTACAGTAATGCTGTGTTACTGTTGTTCATTGTGCACATGGTTCATTTGAAGCATTATTCTTCTGTTAAGAATTTTTAAATCTTGAAAATCATGAACTCATTTTTTTTTGTTTTACCAGCTGTGCACAAAATATAGTTTTCTAATTTTAGTAGACCCTTTGAAAAGCCACAGTCACTTTTATATATCACTGACAGGAGTGGAACTTTGTTGGAAATGAGTCAACTCAAAAACCTTGAAAGTTCTCATGCTTTTGGACTTCGTAATTTACTTGTAAGAATTTGTCCAGATTTAATTGAATCTGTCCCATTCAGTTAAAGATGAATTTCAAAAATTCAAATACTGGAATTTAAGAATTATTTAAAATTGAAAGTTGGAAATTTTTTATTAATAAATTATAAATATATTTAAGTTTTAAATAATTTGTTATTTTAACTCATTTAAATATGCAACCGTAAATGTTTATAATATGCTACATGAAGTATCAGAATACAGAACTTCATACGGTATTACCAATTTTGTTAAAAGTATATATTTAAATATTAGCATAATGAAAAGATTAGAAGTCATTATACTGCACTACCTGTTGTTCCTTTGGTGATGGAATTAAAGGTAAGTTTTCTCTGTACTTTTTTTTGAAAGTGTCACATTTTCTACAATGCGATTTAGGTTTATGAGGATGAAAGTGTGTAAGTTTAATCTTAAGGAATAAAAACTGGTAATATTTTTCTCTGTCCCTTACCTGCTATGTAAAAAAGCTATATATTTATGTGTGCATTATTTAGCTAGTGGTCTTAATTTCCCTAATGTCTCTTTGTACTGCATATGTTTCTTTATAGAAATTTGTATGGAATAATCATTCTTTTACAGCTTGTATACTTTTGATATGCGTGCACTGGACACCCCTGTGATGGTACATATGGATCATGTGTCTGCGGTACTTGATGTGGATTACTCTCCCACTGGGAAAGAGTTTGTGTCTGCTAGTTTTGATAAATCTATTCGTATCTTTCCTGTGGACAAAAGTAGAAGCAGGTATGTGACTACCAGTAAGCTATTTGTTCTTATTTGATGTTTTCTTGTCTTGATCATCATTAACCTTTTTTGAAAGGTTACCTGTTTGGTTATGTGTATATGTTGGGACTCACATCTAGGTATTGTGACTTAGGATACCAACTTCCACTGTGTCATCTGTGGGCAAAACATCAGCCTACTGGGCAGTTTCTTTCACTGAATAGGATATTACCTTTATATCATTTCTTGATATGAAATCTTAGTGTTTGCCTTAAGGTGAAAGCCTTTATTTCAGAGTTGTTTTTAAGTGTCTTAGAGTACACTTTTTTTTTTTAAGACTTAATTCTTTTTAGAGCACTTTATGGTTTACAACAAAATTGAGAGGAAGGTACAGAGATTTTTTTTTTAAGATTTTATTTATTTATTCGAGAGAGAGCGAGAGAGCACAAGCAGGGGGAGGGGCAGAGGGAGAAGGAGCAGCAGACTCCCTGCTGAGCAGGGAGCCTGATGTGGAGCCAGATCCCAGGACCCTGGGATCATGACCTGAGTCGAAGGCAGATGCTTAACCAACTGAGCCCCCCAGGCACCCCCAGAGATTTGTTATATAGTCTCTGCCCCAACACATGCAGAGCCATCACCCCTCCACGCATTACCAGCATCATTCACCAAAATAATATGTTTGTTAGTAAGGATAAACCTGCATTGACACGTCTTAATCACCTTAAATCCATAATTTACCTTTAGGGTTCACTCTTTGTGTTCTACATTTGTGGGTTTGAACAAATGTATAATGACATATTTTCATGATAATATTTTCATTGCTCTAAAATATAACAAACTTTTAAAAAATTTTAATTTAAGAACTTAGAGAAGTTTTCCCTCATATAGTTTCCCTCAGTAGCAAGAGTGCCTTTTTTTTTTTTTCTTATTCAAATTCAGCTCTTATACACTCAAGCAAAAATAAAAAAGAGGAAAAAAAGCAGTTTAAAATTGTCAGGCTCATTCTTCCTCCATCCCACTTAGTAGGTATATGTCCTGGAATGACCAAGAGGTGGAAAATATGATACTCAGCTGACCTTTACTCCCATTTGTCTCTTGTTTGATAAGCATATTGCGTGTAACTCTAGTGTTAAGGTATGTGTTATTTTATACAGTTTGGCCCTTTACTACGTATTACGTGTTATTGAATGTATATATTTATACATCTATACTGTATTACATATTGCTGTATTGAGTTAGGTTATAAAAAACTATGGCGTTTTAAGGTTTTAAGGATAGTTTTTTTTTTCTTTTAAAGATTTTTATTTATTTATTTGACAGAGACAGAGACAGCCAGCGAGAGAGGGAACACAAGCAGGGGAAGTGGGAGAGGAAGAAGCAGGCTCATAGTGGAGGAGCCTGATGTGGGGCTCGATCCCACAATGCTGGGATCACGCCCTGAGCCGAAGGCAGACGCTTGACCGCTATGCCACCCAGGCGCCCCTTGAGGATAGTTTTGACTGAGCTTGGTTTTTTGCTTTATGGGCTGACTTCAAAACCTAACTCCTGTGTAAGATAATCGCTGTTTGTGTAGTGTGCTATGGTTTACAGAGCACTTCCATGCACATTCTTGTTGTTCCTTAGTAATGCTTTTTATTGTTCCTGGAAGCATATTCAGAGCAAAACCAAGTAAGTTGGAAGAAGTTTCCCTGTAAAAAATAATGATAACTAGGGCGCCCAGCTGGCTTAGTCGGTAGAGCATGCGACCCTTGATCTCAGGGTCATGAATTCATGCCCCACATTGGGTGTAGAGATTACTTAAAATAATTTTTTTTTAATGATGAAGTATTATAGTGGTGTTGCTCACACTTGAAGATATGACTAGCTCCATTTTAATACAGTAATAGTATTGATACTAAAATTTAAAAAGAATAAATGGTCTCTCTAAAGTACTATATAAATACATATACACAATATATGCATGCATATACATGAATACATATACTTGATTGAGTGTCGTACTCTTCTTGCTTCGTGTAATTAAAGCTCAATGGGGGAAGATGGACTTGGTGAAAGGTAACAGAATATAATTGGAGGGGCACCTGGGTGGCTCAGTCAGATAAGCATCTGCCTTTGGCTCAGGTCATGATCCCTGGGTCCTGGGATCGAGTCCCATGTCAGGCTCCTTGCTCAGCCTGCTGCTTCTCCTGCTTGTGCTCTCTCTTTCTCAGACAAATAAAAAAAAAAAAAATTAAAAAAAAAAAAGAATATAATTGGAGGTAGGAAAGGTAAGGAGAGGAGTGAGTGCAATCTGGGAGAGGAAAGAACAGAAAACATGTATAATGAGGGTTGGGGTGATGATCTGTGCTGGAGGACAGCGGTGTGGAGCTGTAAAGCAGTGTACCCAACTTCCTAAAGATTGATGGTAGCAGAGAGTTGTTCTGGGACCCTTCCTTCCCTTAAAAAAAAAAAATCTAGAGAACATTCATTTGGTGTTGCAACTATAACAAGCTGGAGAAATCTCACCATTTTAATGCAGTGATGAGAATTTTGGTTACTGCTTTTACTGATAAAGAGCCTAGCTTTTACAGTGCTGAAGCTTTTTGAGTCTTTTGAAAGAGTGATGTTCATTTTCAAAGGCATATCGTGTCCTTCTCCTGACTCACCATCATTCTGTTTCAGCAGGGTCAGAACTAGGGTGTTTCTAAGTCAGGGGCCTTGGGCATAGAATTTCAAGGAGTTCCTCATTGTTGTCAGGGTTGTACAGGTGCCAACCCTGCGTCTGCACCTCAGTTTCTTCACCCTCGTCCCAGCCCTGTTTCAGAAACAAAAGATCTTTCAAACAGTGCATCCTGAGAGTCAGGCAACTCATCCATACCTTGTTTGGTCATAGCCAACCTGCTTTTGTTTGCCATTTTGGTATTTTTCTTGCGGTAGTTGCATCTTTCTACCCTCTAATTTGAGGGAGCCATACTGATTCCTAACCCTTCTTGTATCATTGATATCAGCATGCCATTGTCGTCATCGTTGTGTATCTGATTAAAAAGGTGCTTGAATCAAAAGTGTACTGACTGGAGTATTCTGATGACTTTGATCTTCATTCCATCTTCTCCATGTAGAACTCCCAGTGTTGGTTCTCATGGCTGTTGCCTCCTTTACAACTTACTTGATACTCTCCAAACTGTGACGAATGGTTTGTTGGAGTTATTCAGTCATGCCCATGGCAGGGCTGATAGTTTGCATTCTTCTCACATTCCTGGAAGATACTAAGAATCAGGGGAATGTGGCCCTTCAATTATTTTCTTTGCACTGGAACCGCCAAAGGTAGTAGCACAATATTTTCCTAACATGATGCATGAGCACACACAAAGAATGGGGAAAGAAGAAAGAAGAATAAGAGAATTGAGAACGTTTGGGCACCTGTGATCTCAAGGGCTCTGCAGCTGAGTTATTCCAAAGCTGTTGTGGGCATCCAAATGCAGATCTATCTAAAAAGCTCAGGTAATTGAAAGTTGTATGAAGTAAGGAGTTCTTATGCCCCTTTTCTAGGGAGTTGTCTCCTGATGACATTTAGAGATTTTGTAATCACAGTGGTGGTATATGGTACTTGTTGTTGGGTTTAAATATAAGTCGTTTTTCCTCTGATCTTTGCCTTCATCTGCTTAAAAGGTAGTTCTGGCTTGTTCTGTGGTCTGCTCTAGTTCATTACAAACATCAAATAGTGCAGCCAGTGCTTTGAGTAATCTTTTTTTTTTTTTTAAAGATTTTATTTATTTATTCAACAGAGATAGAGACAGCCAGCGAGAAAGGGAACACAAGCAGAGGGAGTGGGAGAGGAAGAAGCAGGCTCATAGCAGAAGAGCCTGATGTGGGGCTCGATCCCATAACTCCGGGATCACGCCCTGGGCTGAAGGCAGACGCTTAACCGCTGTGCCACCCAGGCGCCCCTGAGTAATCTTTATGTTTAAAATGTTTTTCTTTGAAAGACCTTAAAATGGTAAAATCTATTTTTAAAGTAAATTTTTAATAGATTATTAAAAACTACAGGTAAGTCAGTGTTTGAAATTAGACTTCTATTGGGATTTCATTCAATATTTACCAAGCAAACAAGTAAATTACTTGTATTCACGTGGAGTAGTTTGACTGTATAGTGAAGAATTTAAGTTTTTAAAATGTATATATCTCCTAATGGTATAACTTTAGTGAGCTTTGTAAATCTTTAACATGCAGAAACATATTTAGAAGTTAAGAACTCTGTATAGTTTACCATTAAGGAGACTCTGTTTGGTTAAGGAACTAACAGTTCGATTTGACTGGTTTCATATATCAACAGATTATTTTTAATGGTTAAAGCCTGATTGAATTTCCTACCTCTTTTTTTTTTTTTTAAGATTTTAAAAATTTATTTGTAAGAGAGAGTGTGAGCGAGCACAAGCAGGCGGAGCTGCAGAGGGAGAGGAGCAGGCTTCCCACCGAGCAGGGAGCCTGCCACAGGGCTCTATCCTGGGACCCTGAGATCATGACCTGAGCCGAAGGCAGACGCTTAACAACTGAGCCACCCAGGCACCCCAAATTTCCTAGCATTTAAATTCATTGGGTGGCTCAGTTGGTTAAGTGTCTGCCTTCTGCTCAGGTATGATCCCAGGGCACTGGGATCAATTTTCACATCGGGCTCCAGCTCAGCGGAGAGCCTCCTTCTCCCTCTGTCTACTGTTGCCCCGCTTGTGCTTTCTCTCTCTCTCTGACAAATAAATAAAATCTTTTTAAATAAATAAATTAATTTCATTATATTGCTAAAGAAAAGAAGGGCCACTTAAATAGGTAGAGATTATGAGAAATGAATCTTGTGAAAGCAGAGCATTGAGAGGGGGAAGAAAATCCGTCTATCTCATCTAGTTTTTTATTTTAATAGGATGTTGTTTCTAACGTCCTTCCCCTTTTAGAAATAAATTTCTTAGGGTTTCTCTACAGGTTCACTCAAGAGCTCAAAACATATCCATTAGAAACAGTGTAAAAGACTAGTTTTATAAATGTATCTCAGATATTTTTTATAAATCCGAATTCTTTTTGATCAAGTCATCATGTGTGGGGTTTCTTTTACTGTGCAGAGTGACCAAGCTCATTTCCTTTCTCTCAAGTCTGCATTTTGAATCATCTAACCCAGATAGGGAAAATTCATTTCTCCAAAAGTCTCTATTTTTCCTGACCTTGTCTTTTACTTGTTTTTTAATGCTTTTCTTAACACTTTCCCAATATAGTATCTTCTGTGAATTCACTTAGCATGTTTCACAGCCTTTCCAAATAGGTATGGTATTTTACATCTCCATTTATTAAATGATTCTTAACTCATCAGACACTTCTATAGCCCTCCCTTTCTGTTCACACATGTAAATCATCAACTCTCACTTTAATTAAGTAAGCTTTTTAAACAATTGGACCGAAACAAAATCAGACATTAGGGTCAATATATCAGGATGTGCTCTTTGAATATTATTACATCCATTTTATTTTCCAGTAAAATGAAAAAAAAAAAGTGTTGACCTGAATTGATTTGGAGGGAAGAGACAGTCTATTTCTTATTGTTAAAAAATTACTCTAGCTTCAGCATATTTTATTTGTGCCTTCAGTAATTTTGTGAACTTTCCTGGGCATCTGGTTTTGCTTAGTTTTTTTATATTTATTTTTCTTGTTAGATTGTAATTTCTCTGAGGGCAAGAATTTTTTTTTAACTCCCTAGGGCTTAGCATAAAGCCCTGTTAGTTTGGTTCAATAAAAGTATGTTAAAATTAATTTGAACCCTTTTATACTCTCTTCAGACTCAGAAATGCTATCCTGATACTTGATAGGCAATGGTTAAAGGAAATCTGTATCAAAATCCTAATTTTAACTTAATTCCTCTTCTGTAGGGAAGTCTATCACACAAAGAGAATGCAACATGTTATCTGTGTAAAATGGACCTCTGACAGCAAATATATTATGTGTGGATCTGATGAAATGAATATTCGTCTATGGAAAGCTAATGCTTCTGAAAAATTGGGTGTGGTAAGAGACCCCATTTTCTTTCATTGTCGTAAAACTAGTTTCTAATTTAGTGGGTATCATTATATTATAAAGAATTTATTTGAAGTACTTTAAGGATTTTGCTCAAACTGGCATAGTTGTGATAAAAAGAAATAAGTTAGCAACAAAATAAACAAGGCTGTATTGAGATTTACTTTTTTCATGTCACAGGAACCTTCAGAGGCCTGTGTTAATTAAAATGTTTGATAATATTTGAGACTTCTTGATTCTTCGTGTTTTTCTTGAGATAAGGAGAGGTATAGAGACTAGAAGGTTAGAACTGAGAATGCCTGTTTCTTCTGTTAAAGGAATAGTATAGTAATCAGGCACATCAAAAGCTGCAAGTGCCTCTGAGGTCTTCTAATTTCAAAAACAGTGAAACACTAACTTAAAAAAAAATACAGAAAGCTTCAGACTATAAAGAAGATTCAGTGAAGCTATAACACATATTATCATTGGCTGGCTCCCTCTGGGTTGGGGGTTATGGTTGGTTTTTGTTTTTGATGTTTTTCTGATATGAAACGAGACATTTCATATCAAACATGAGTGTTTATATCAGACACAAATACTGAGTTTAAAAAGGAAAGGTTAAGTGTGAATTATTGTCTACTTAGCCCCAGTAGGAAAATCAAGATATGATAAACAGTAATTAAAGGCCATTTTATTTTAGGCTTAATGATTGGTAAGTATTACACTATGCCTAGGTTTCAGTTCATCACTTAAGTTCCTCTAAATCATATCATCCTTAATATTTGTTAAACAAAACCTTGTCATTACAGAATTGAATGCTTTTTGTTTTCTGTTTCAGTAGTTATTTTTATGAAAAAATGTCGACGGATTAATTATAGGTGCTTTTTCTATGTTTTTTATGCCCAGAGATGGTCTAGTTCAGTGGTCCACATATCCCTACACAGCACTGATATTTTAACTTGGTGGCATATATCTACATTGGAGGCATATAGCCTAAAAGGAAATTCAGTGTTTGCAGAGATAATGACTCACATAACCTTGTAAAGGGTAGAATTACATTGGCAATTTTGGTTGCATGTCCTACAAGTTTTTGGGAGAAAGGGTGCTTCTTCCTAGCTTTGTTATATGAATAAAAAGAACAAACCATTCATTGAAATGTCAAAATGCATTTTTCCAGCTTACATCACGAGAAAAAGCAGCCAAAGATTATAACCAGAAGTTGAAGGAGAAATTTCAACATCATCCTCATATAAAACGCATTGCTCGTCACCGACATCTACCAAAATCTATCTACAGCCAGATCCAGGAACAGCGCATCATGAAGGAAGCTCGCCGACGAAAGTATGATTTGGGGCATTTGATTCTCTCTCAGTATCCTTTTCTAACTTCCCCTCTCAGCTCACCGGAAATAAACAAAAACCAGCCTTCTGAGGGAATAGTTTATGTGCCATTATACAGTAGAGATGTTTTTGAATACTGCCATGAAGGGGAAGCAGTGATTATATGAGAACTTCCATTACCTATTTTTTGAGATAATATTTAAAGGGCAACCAGTAAAAATGAATTCTATCAAAATAAGAAAACATTTCTGCTCATACTAAACAAAACTGTTGCAAATAATGTTTTTAAAAATGATTTCTAAAGAAGCTGGAATTAAGAGGTATTATATATTTTCCAAGTTAAAGAATGTGAAGAACTCATAGCATCTATTTCTTGAAGCATGTTAGAAAAATTTTTATTCATCATAGAATTTTGGATCTAAAGCAGAGCTCTCACCACCATTTTCCTGGTAGAGTGTTCTTCTCTTTGGAATAGGACACTGTTAACGTGATAAGAGAAGAAGCAGTTATAAATAAGTTAACAAAAGTTGATTTCTAGCTACTTTTTACCCAGTCTCCTTGTGAAAACTTTTTTCTTCTCAATAAGGAGTTTTTTAGCAAAAGAAAAGACTGTGGTTTTTATAAGAAAGCTTTCTTTGGGCAAGGTGATTTCTCATAAACTTGCTTATGTTTTGTATATTTTGTTTATTTCTAGGGAGGTGAATCGTCTCAAACATAGCAAGCCTGGATCTGTGTCAGTTGTGTCAGAGAAGAAGAAGCACATAGTGGCAGTTGTGAAATAATACTTGGTATTCCTACCAATCCTGATGTATAATTATGTGTTACGTTTTGATGTGCAGACTCCGCAAATAAAGTACTGACTCTAGAATAATAACAAACAGTTCAGTTACATGTTTAGAGCACTACCCTGAAAAACTATCCTGAAAGGTGGCCTGGTTGATAAGACTATCCAATATTTTATCCTTGATCTGCTTTCTTATTTCATTGAAGAATACAGTATTTACAAACATGTTTATTACTGTTAGAAATTGCAGATACGCTTTCGCTTTGATCTATTGTTGTAGATACACGCTTTAATTTACGTTTTAGACCAAACATCTCTTTTGTTACCTTTAATATTACTTTGGGTAATTATTGCAATGATTCTTCCTATGATTACATATAACATGTGGAAGCATTATGTCAGAACTTTTTTCAATTCAGTTAATTTTCTGCGCTTTATTTGTATTTGGGTCTTTGAGACTTTAAAGATGATCAGCTTGCGTTTATATAACTTTTATAAATAATTATAATTTATGGTGAAGTTAAGATAATAAAACATCCTTTTCTCAGCATTGTAACTTTGATCCATTTCTGCTAATTTCTCTTCAATCTCACTAAATCATAGTCCTGTGTGACATATGTTGGGGTTTTTTTTTAATTATAGTTTAGTAAACTTTATTATGAGTATATATAACCCAAATTTTAGGAAATTTTAAATAAGAGATTTTTAGGGGCACCTGTGTGGCTCATTTGGTTAAGCATCTGACTCTTAATTGTAGCTCAGGTCTTGATCTCAGAGTCATGGTTCAAGCCCTGCATTGAGCTCCATGCTGGGTGTGGAGCCTACTTAAACAAACAAACAAAAAACTGAAAGAAGAGATTTTAAAAACACACAAATATATATGTTAAGAATGTATATATTTGTAGTAAAAATATAAAGAAATGTACAGGAATGATAAAGATAAAAATCGAGAGTGGGAGGAAGAGAGGGTGGAGTACACAGGAGACTTCATCTCTTACTAATGTTCGTTTCTTAAGCTGTGTGATCATTGTATTATTTATGCTTTCTTGGATATCTTGGATATTTCACCATATTTTTCATAAGGCTGAGAAGAGATCAACCATCTACCTTTTAATTCCTATGATCTATTGCAGGCCTTACTTACTTGATTTGCAAGATGAACCAAGTTGTCTTTTGCATGTAGACTGCTGTTAGTTTGGGTGTGGTTTCAAAGAAATATGCAAAAACTGATCCAAAAACATGAGCTTTGGTGTAATTTGAGTCCTTCAAGAAGCAGATACCTAAATGGGATTATATGTGCAAGAGATTCATTGGCAAGAACCGTCTATAAAGGATTAAGAGGCAGGAGCAGGAGTACGCAGGGAGAGCCTCTGTCTGGACTATAGGCTTGACATCTGTGACAGGTGAGCAGGAAGAAAGGAGGACTGAGTAGGAGGAGGCTCAGGCTGCAGTGTGGTTCTAAGGTTGGGCCAAGCTGATAGGGTGTCCTGGAACCAAGTTGCTTGTCAAAGGAGTACCATATTCAAGAATGGGCCAGCTCTAGTACCCTCACTGTGCTCAGTCAGTGGCAGGGAGCAGCCGTGGGGAAGCATGACCTTACAGTGAATGCCGGAGTGGTAGGTAGGACCCCTCAGCTAGGACTCCATCAGCTGTACTTCCTGCAGCCAGTTCTTGAAGGAATTCTGAGCAGAGCATTTCTATAGCTGCACCCCTTGTGCCACACAGATCCACTTCTTGCAGGTTTGGGGAGCAACTCCTCCATGATTTTCCATGTACCTCTTCTAGAAGAAGGAGTTTGGGTGGTCAGTAACCCCTGTCTCTGAAGAGCCACAACTAGTACTCACCTTTTTAAATTTTCCTCATCCACAGCTATCACCTTTGCCAGTTGGCTTACCTCATAGTATAACCCAAACCTTCATTCCTGAGGGGTCTGAACCTTTGGTAATCTTTTCTGAACCTTTGATAACCTTCTCAGATAGGGGTTGCTACTCATATCCATTAACAGTTGCAGTGGAGCAAGGGAATATCAGCAGACACCAAAGGGATTGTGTTCTGCATGTTCTGCATGTATTTCTCCCATCTCCCCCTAACTGCCTCTGGTCAAAGTCAGTACTCCTGTTAGGAGGCTGACCATTCTAGCCTGCTGGTCCCTGGACATAAGTTCAAAGTACCTTGGTGATAGTCGTAACTTAAAGAGTTAAGTAGGACTTGTGCTGTGTTCTCTAGCAAGAGTGTATACCCCTTTGGCAACTAATTCTTCCAACCCTGCAAAGCCCAGAGTTTTAGGAATGGGAAGCCGTGGGTTGCTAGGAATGGTGGAGCCATTCCTTTTCTCTCTTGGTCCTTGGACACGAAGGTTTGTGATTTGGTGGATTTAATGCATTCAGAAGGACAGTACCCCATCATTTTACCATATTGTATCTGAGCTGGTGCTTACATTATGTCATTAGCAGGCCATTCCAGTAATCTGTGAGACTGTGTATTTCTGCACTGTGTATGTGCAGTGGGGGGACCCCCAGTGGGGTCCTTTGGGCCCAGTTTCTTACCTCCTTTGCTTGAAAGTAGGTTCCCTGGATGAATACTGTGTTGAGTGGGATTCATGCCTATGAATTAGGCATTCTGATAATGCCCAGGTAGTGGTGCTGGCTGAGACTTTGTGACTGATCTGGGAATACTGGCATAGGTATCTCCGTGAAAATTAATTGCTGGCCCTTCTAGGATTAAAGAGAGCAGTATAGTCATGTCGACACCAAATGGTCTTTTGTTCTCCTCAAGAAGTAAATAGTACCACATCAACACAACATTGGTCTCTGTCACTAACAGTTTGGACAGTCAGGCACACAATAGCTAGATCAGCTTTGGTAAGTGGGGGTTCATTTGTTGAGCTCATTCATAGCCTCTATCTCTGCCATAAGCCATTCCATCCATGTGCCCCTTGTGCCTTTTCTAGGTTGGCTAATGTCAATTAGTGGAATTATTCTATTTGGTGCCTTAGGGCCTCTTTCATGGTGGATTTTTTGGTGGACATTAACATGTTATACAAAATACTCTTGACTCCCTCATATCCATCTGTAAAACTCTACTCCAGACCTCCTTGTCAGATCTTCTAGCCCTTTTCTTTCCGTACCCTGACCAGCCATTGACCGCTGCCCAGGAATCTCATCTAAGGCTCCTTCTACCTAAAATGATAACCAGGCACATAGCTCATAGATCTATCCATTGGGAAGATTTTCCCTCACCACTGTCTCTCAAGGCCATCCCTTTATGTTTTTTTAAAGCAGCCATGGTCCATTTGTGTCTTGTGCCCACATATTGAGCTAAGCCAACCCCTCAGTAGACTAAGCTTGGGCATTATCCACCTCCTTCAGCTGGTTTACCCCCAAGGCTCTTGGTGCAAGTGGGAGGAATGACACTGATGCAGCTGTGGTGGGTGATGTGGAAGTCTGTGCTACCTACTCATATACGTGCCCTCTGGTCCTGCTTACGCTTTCTCTCAGATGTACCATTCTTGTCTTCTGATGGACTGCTGCTGAGTTCATATAACTTTATATCTTGGTAGTTCTGACTAATTCATCTCAAAATGGGCAGTTGTGGACACATGGTTATTTGGTGCTCGTCATCAAGCATTCTGTGTCTACCAGAGCTCAGTCACATTCCAGAAGCCACTTCTCAAAAGGTCTAATTTCCACTGCAGGTAGCATGGCCTTGCTCTGGAATCCCAGGGTCTTGTGATTCTCCCACTTGGACTTACCATAAACTCCACACTGCATCTTTTCCACCAGTGATGCTTCCTGTACTGTAAGGTCTACTGGGTTTTGTTGCCCAAGCACACAGGGCTGCTTGTACCTTAGCCTAGACCTGATACAGAACTATTTCCTGATCTGGGCTCCACTCAAGGATTGTAGCCTTCTGTATTACCCAGCAGATGAGCCAAAGCAGTAGGTATTCTTAGGTGTGAAATGTGTTGCCTACAAAACTCAAGTGGGTCTACCAGGCACAATGCTTCCTTCCAATGCAGCGGTTACACTTTGGGAGAGATCTTGTGGTATGCCCCTGATCACTGGACTCCTAGAAAGTCACTAATGTGACAGATTGCTGAACCTTGATAGGATTAATTTCTCACCTTTCTGACCACGTGTATCTTACCAGGGCTTCTTGCATGGCAGCCATCTCTTGTTTGTCCTGTCCAGTCAGCAGGAAGTCATCAATGTCATGTATAAATGCTCTATGGGATGTCCAGTCAGCCTCGATCTCTGGACTGTGAGAGAGTACAGGAGAGTTCGTAGCCTGAGGGCAAATTTAAGTGAATATTGTTCATTCCGTGTGAGCGTGAACTTTCTGATCGTCTTTTCTAGCTGGAGTAGAAAACACATTTGCCAGATCCATAGCTGCCTACTGTGTACCTGCGGCCTACCAGCATGTCTGCTCTAGCTACAGTGCTGTGTCCAGCACAGCAACGGGGATCGGCCATACTACTTTTGACTGCTTGCAGTGGTGTATGTTACAGTCATTCTCCACAATCCATCTGGTTTGTGCAGAGGTCAGACTGGCAGATTCGATGGAGATGTGAGACCGTATCTGCTCCTTTCCTGTCCACCCACCCCCAATACTTTTTAGGTCCTTAATGGTGGCACCAATCTCCCCTATCCTACCCACCCCCAATGCAATATTGATTTTGATTTGCTGTCTTGGTTGGGGGGAAGAGGTGGGATTTAAGAGGCTTCTTACTTGTTTTTCCTGTCACAGCTCTTATTTCATGGGTCAAGGACCCATGTGGTAGTTATTCCAACTATATCATTTCCAATTACACACTTGGGAACTGAGGAAATGACAACCGGGTAAGTCCATGGACTCAGTAGACCTACTATAAATTAGACTTTAGATCTCCATTAGTTGTCATTCTAATAGAGTCATAATGACTCCTCAGGTCTTGGGAGTAAAATGTCAACTCAGACTTTGGGCCCTATAATCCTTGCAATATCTGGGTATTCCTCTTTCCCCAGTGCACAGTTACAATAAGTAAATGGCCATAGGTCCTTTTGAGAAACCATTATATACTTGTGGTTTTGCAAGTCTCCCCCGCCCGCCAAGGACCCAACTACCTCTGCAATCAGCAGTTCCGACTGAGGTCTGCTAACTGAGCAAGAGATTGTGCCTTTTTACTGTGATTACACTCGGCTTCCTTCATTCTTGCCTTTTTCTAGCTTTCGATGTCAGAGTACCATTATTGGATATCCATCTATTTGCCTCAAGGACACCATGCTTTAATGATTTCCCAAACTCCCTGCAGATTAAGACTATTTGCCCCTCCAACCTTGCTGGTCATGACTGCCTCGTGGCTTCTAATGGTTAAGCACCACCACTTGACCTCTCTTACTGGTATGTGTTTGGGGGCAAGGGCATGATCACCATGGATTTTAATGAGCTAGCTCTCTGATTACTTTTCCTATCACCAGTGCTGGGCTGTAGAGAACTAGCCCTGAACTTTTTGGTGATGTTAGTGCTCCTCTCACCAGCACACTCCTATTGACCTTGGTGAATGGTGTGTCTCCTAGGCTTTCCCTTGCACATAATCTGATGGTCGCTGCCTTACTTAATGTATCCATCCATCATGCCAACTTCCCTCAGCTCTATTTCTTCCTCTACAGGCTGCCAGGGCAACAAGCTATTTCCACTTTGCTCAACATTGGCCATCACTTTCTCCAGGCTTCTAGGAGCCATCCGAACAGTGAGTGCCCCCTTTCCCTAGGGTCCTTCCCAGGGTGCCAAATCCTATGACAAAAGAAATAATTCTTCCTTTTTCAGGGTTATGCCCCTCCCCCCTTGAAATTCAATCCCAGCAGTACTTCCTTGGCTCCTGCCAGGATACACCAATTCTTGCAGCTCTTTTGGTGTGTAATCTGTTTCTTTTCTTGTCAGGGTCAACATATCCCTAACCAGGAAATGCTGGAATTTTACTCTAATTACTGGCTCAGCAGTCCAGAGTGTAGACAAGGGAGTGCTCCCTGCCTGTTGCCTTGCTGAGAAGAAGCCCGTGTGGTATCTTTCCATACAGGAGAAATGCTAGCTCTCATTAGAAGGGATGGACCACCTCTCCAAGCTCTAGGGAATCAGGAAGGTTTGCAGTGCCCACATCATCAGAATATCCTTGGAGTTCTCCCACATCATATTTCAGAGTTCTAGGTTTTCCCTACCAGAGACCTGTCCTTAGCAAAACAGACTACACTGGCCGAGCATTTAAATGTCTGCAGAGGTGTGCAACTCTGATGATCAGATCCTATGTCTGCTCCTCAACTCTGTCTGCACCTTCACTGCAGGAGGGAAGGGCTGCTTTGTAAACTAGCAGAGTCTGGTCTCTGATTCTCACAGTTAGCCTTTAATTAATGGCCCTCAGTTTCTCATTATTCCTCTGCCAGGCACCAGTACACCTTAATAATCAGCAACTCTGCTGTCCTTGGAGACATTGTGCCCTCGTCTCTTTCACATGCTTGAATCATCACACCTGCAAGGGTAGTTCCTCCCATCAGGACATTTTCCTAGGTCATCACACTGGAATCTTCAGCAGTGGAGCCACTCAGACTGCAGCCATTTTTATCAGCCAGGCAGTGAGTGAGCCTGTCTCCAAACTCCATCTTACCTCTTATTTTCTTGCTCTACTCCTAGTACCAGGTTCTAGTCAGGTTCCCTGAGAAACAGATGCCAAGACAGCATTAGACAAGCAAGAGATTTAATAGAGGAAGCGTCTGTGAAGGTGAAAGGGCAGGGAGACAAAAAAATTAAAAAATAAAAAGGCGGGGAGCAGAAGTACACAGGGAGAGCCTTCTGTCTGGACCGTAGGCTTGATACCTATGACAGGGAGCCTCAGGAGACAGTGCAGTTCTAAGAAAGCTTTAACCAAGCCAGTGGGGAGTCCTCCAGCCAAAGTTGCCTATTAGAGAATTCCTTAATCCCTCAGGGATGGGCCAGAACTAGGACCCCTATGTGCCCAGTCTTGGGCTGGGAACAGCTGAGGAAAGTGTAGCCTTGGCAGGAGCCTGGTGGTGGGTTTGGGGCTGCAGCTGGGGTTCTTAGTAGACTGTGCTCCCCACTGCCAGTTCTCTTGAAGGAGACCTGAGGGGCACATTTCCATGGCTGCCACAGCTACCCTTTTTCATACCCATTGTCGTTATGAACTAGGATCTGTTTATATTTCTACATATAGATCATTCAATAAGTATGCTAATTTTTTCCTTACCTGGACGTTAATATAAGTGAAAGTGTAATGCATTTGCAAAGTGCTATTTAAATATTGGTCCTAAGTGGTATTAACTGTCATGGCATTGGAAGCGACCAATGGCAGAGAAAGAAGCCAAGCTCAACATTTAGCTCTTGGCACATAGTGGGTGCTCATTAAATGTTTGTTGACATAAATAAAACCCAAACTTGCATTCCTGGTGGAATATTTACTGATGATTGTAGTTTTTTCATGACTTAACACTTTTCTCCTCATTCCTTTGTCCTCCATAAGCCTGAGAATGCAGTGTCTCTATTTAAGGAGAGTGCCTTTTTAAAATATATTTTGTTCTGAAATATTAAAAAGTATATTGTTCAGGTACATAAATAAAAACATGTAACTCAATTTTTGATAGTGCTAACATCAAAAAATGTATTTGATAAAATAAAAAGTTGGTTAAATTCAAGCAATTGAACTCTGAAGCATAACTGCTTAAATTTACCTTTATGAAAATATGCAAGCTATTTTTGTCATTCATGCAGCACCTCAGTTTGATTCAACTAATTCAAATAATTGATTCAAATCATGAAAATATATCCATACCCAAAAATAAAGTCAAATATTTAAAGTTAGGCCAAACGGATATTACAAAATACCTTTCTGATTTTATTGTTTCATTGAGGAATAATCACTATAACTGAAACAGGACCCAACCGTGATTCTTAAGGGATGAGGATGAGAGTGTATATATCAAATCATGCTGTTAAGAAACAATGCCCCAGGGGCACCAGTTAGTTAAGCATCCCACTCTTGGTTTTGATTCAGGTCATGATTTCGGAGTCCTGGAATCGAGCCGCATGTTGGGCTCTGCACTCTGCGCTGAGTCCGTTTGAGATTCTCCCTCTCCTTTTGCTCCTCCCCCTGCTTGTGCACTCTCTTTCTAAAATAAATAAATAAATGAAATGTGAAAAAAAGTTTTCCCCTTTGCTTGATTTCTTTTCATGTTTTTTTCTTCAAATTTATAAAACACGAAGGAGGATCACAAATTTTTCTACTTATCGAAGGGGATGGACAAGGGTTTTCAATGATGGAAAGACACTATTTCAGGGTTCTTGCCTACCCAGAAACCATCTGACCACTTTTGAAAGTTTAGAGATTTGCCTTCATCCTTTTTCATTTTCACTTAAAGGGAGTAGGGAGGGGAGTGATGGAAGTTGAATGGTCACAGAGCTTATTATCACTTATGGCCACCGAGTTCTCAACTCAAAGATGATGAGATGAATGCATAGGACAAACCTTTTTTTGAGATGTAATTGATATTTAGCATTAGTTTCAGGTGTATAACGTACGATTCAGTATTTGTGCTCACTGTGAAATGATCACCATACATACATATAATTATAGTTCTTTTTCTTGTAACGAGAATTTTTAAGATCCATTATTTTAGCAACTTTAAAATACACAGTACAGTATTAATAACTAGAGTAACCATGCTGTACATTACATCCCCAAGGACGACTTACTTTATAACTGAAGTTTGTGCCTTTTGACCACCTTCACACATTTCCCTCACCTGCGGCTCCGCCAAACTGCCTCTGGCAGCCAGCAATCTATTGTCTGTATCTGTGAGTTCGTTTTTGTTTTATTTTTTTAATTGTTTTATTTTTTCAGAGATAATGGTAAATTTATTGTATTTTTTTATTTTAATTTTTTTTTATCATATAGTGGAAGATCACATGATATTTATCTTTCTCTGTCTGATATATTTCACTTAGCATAATTCCCCTGTAGCGTAAGCCCTTGGGCTTTTCTTTTTGTAATGCAAGTGTCTGACTTAAGGTTTGATGCTGAGCCATCTCCCTCAAAGAGGCATCTACTTCAAAGATGGCTATGTTGAATAGACACTTGCCAGCCTTAGAGCTAAATAGTCAGGCCACTACCCCCTCTCCCCTACCAGTCTCCTTTATTTTAGAGATCTTGGTTGGTTTTGATAAGTGACCGCTTGGGCCTCTTGGTTGGTTTTTTTTCCCCCCTCTTTCCACACTTTAAATTCCCTCTATTCTGCTTTAAATAATTCACCAATAAAAAGTGAGCCTAAACCCTAGGCCCTCATCCTCAACCCTAATAAAATCAGAACCCTAGGCCCATGCATGCCCTCTTTCTTTTTCTCTCTACCTGCAACCTGCCTGTGTAGCCACAGATGTGCCATGTAATTTCTAGGTACTATAAGTAATTAACCTTTCTTTCAAAGTTTCCTGATGGTTATTGCTGAAGGCATCTTGAAGTTATAAGAACCACAAGGGCTGGTTCAGGCACAGCATTGGTTATTGATAGGCTGAGACTAGCACACAACATGCCCTCAAGTTCCATCCATTTTGTTGCAGATGGCAAGATTTCATTCTTTTTTATGGCTGAATAATATTACACTGTGTAAGTGTATGTGTTTTTTTTTTTATCCTTTCATCTGTTGATGGATAATAAAGTTGCTTCCCTGTCTTGCTCCGGTGAACGTGAGAATGCAGATACCTCTTTGAGATCCTGATTTCAGTGCTTTTAAATATATATCCAGAAGTGGGATTGCTGGATCATATGGTAGTTCTATTTTAATTTCTTGTGGAACCTCCATATGGTTTTCCATAATGGCCGTACCAATTTACATACCCACCAAACGTATACAATGGTTTCCCTTTTCTCCTTGCCAACACTTTTCCTTTCCTTTCCTTTCCTTTCCTTTCCTTTCCTTTCCTTTCCTTTCCTTTCCTTTCCTTTCCTTTCCTTCCTCTCTTCTCCCTCTTTCTTTTCTTTTCTTTTCTTTTCTTTTCTTTTCTTTTCTTTTCTTTTCTTTTCTTTTCTTTTTCTTCTTTTCTTTTCTTTCTAATAACCATCCTAAAAGATGTGAAGTGATATCTCTTTGTGGCTTTGATTTCCATTTCCCTAATGATTAGTGATTTGAGCGCCTTTTCATGTACCTGTTGGCCATCTTTTTCTTCTTCAGAAAAATATGTATTCTGATTCTCTGCCCATTTTCTAAAAAGATTTATTTATTTGAGAGAGAAAGAGAGAGAGAGTGGGGCAGAAGGGGCAGAGGGAGAGAGAGAATCCTGAAACAGACACCTTGCTGAGCGCAGAGCCTGACATCGTTTGATCCCAGCACCCTGAGATCACAACCTGAGCCGAAATCAAGAGCTGACTGCTTAACCGACTGAGCCACCCAGACACCCCTGCCCATTTTTTAATTGAATTGTTTTTTGCTGATGAGTTGTATGAGTTCTTTTATTTTTTGGATATTAACCCTTTACGAATATATGATTTGTAAATATTTTGTCTCATTCAGTAGCTTGCCTTTTTGTTTGGTTGATGGTTTCCTTTGCAGGGCAGTAGCTTGATGTAGTTCCACTTAATTATTTTCGCTTTTGGTGTCAGATACAAAAAGTCATCGCCAAGACCAATGTCAATGAGCTTACTGCCTGTTTTCTTCTTGGAGTTTTATGGTTTCAGCTCTTACATTCAAGTCTTTATTATATTTTGAGGTAATTATTGTGTATGATTTAAGATAGTGGTTTATTTTCATTCTTTTACATGTTGCTGTCCAGGTTTCCCAGCACCATTTATTGAAGTGCCATTTCTTTCTGCCTTGTATATTCTTTTTTTTTTTTTTTTAAGATTTTATTTATTTATTCAACAGAGATAGAGACAGCCAGCGAGAAAGGGAACACAAGCAGGGGGAGCGGGAGAGGAAGAAGCAGGCTCATAGCAGAGGAGCCTGATGTGGGGCTCGATCCCAGAACTCCGGGATCACGCCCTGAGCCGAAGGCAGACGCTTAACCGCTGTGCCACCCAGGCGCCCCTGCCTTGTATATTCTTGGCTCCTTTGTCATCAGTACTTGACTATGTATGCATGGTTTTATTTCTGAGTTCTCTGTTCTGTTCCATTGATCTGTGCAGTTTTTTTATGCCAGTACTACACTATAATTTAATTACTATAGCTCTGTAACATAGTTGTAAATCAGGAAATATGATGCTTCTAGCTTCATCCTTCTTTCTCAGGATTACTTCGGCGATTTAGGGTTTTTTGTGGTCCCATACAAATTTGAGAATTATTTGTTTTAGTTCTGTGAAAAATGCCATTGGAAGTTTAATGGAGATTGCATTGAATCTATAGATTGTTCTTAGAAATATGGATGTTTTAACAATATTGGTTCTTTCAATCCATGAGCATGGTGTAGCTTTCCATTCTTTTGTGTCATCTTCAGTTTCTTTCATCAAGGTCTTATGGTTTTCAGAGTACAGGTCTTTCACCTCCATGGTTAAGTTTATTCCTAGGTATTTATTCTTTTTGAGATTAAATGAGATTGCTTTCGTGATATCTCTTTCTAATGGTTTATTATTAATGTATTGAAACATAACAGATTTTTTGTGTTGATTTTGTATCCTGCAACTTTACTGAATTTGTTTTTCCTAATAGTTTTTTGGTGGAGTTTTTAGTAATATCATGTCATATAGGCATTTTTAAAAAGCAGTATAAAATGATGTTTTAAAAAAACCCAAACACTTGGCACATATTGCAAATATTCAGGAAGTGGCATCACTTTTTTTCTTTTTTTACATTTTATTTATTTATTTGAGAGAGAGCAAGGCAAAACGAGAGAGAGAGTGAGCACAAGCAGGGGGGAGGGGCAAAGGAAGAGGGAGAAGCAGGCTCCTCGCTGAGCAGGGAGCCCATGCAGGGCTCCATCCCAGGACCTTGAGATCATGACCTGAGCTGAAAGCTGATACTTAACTGACTGAGGCACCCAGGCATCCTGGGAAGGGGAATCACTTCTGATATGAGTCTTAATCCTCTGTCATTGAAGTTAAGGAGTTTAATAAAAAATTTACTTTTTTTTTTTTCTTAAAAATGTTTAAGAAGAGTCTGGCTTTATAGCTCCTAGTTACCTTGAAGCAGGGCTTTTTACTTTTAGCCCTGTGGTTCTCAACTGGGGCCAGTTTTGTACCTTTGGGGACATTTGACAATGTCTGAGACTTTTTTTTATTGTTACACCTGGTGGGGAGGGGTTGTTGCTAGCATCTAGTAGGTAAAAGCCAGGGATGGATGCGGCTGAACATCCTACGAGGCGTAAGACAACACCCCCCACAACAAAGAATTATCTGATACAAAATGATCAACAGTGACATTGTTGAGAAACCTTGCTTTGGTCAAATTTAGCCAAGCCACTACAGAAATAACAACAGGGATCCATCTTTTTTTAAATCAAAATTCGAAACTGCAAATTTTAAGCAGTTTATAATTCGTTGGAAAAAAAAAACAAAACAGGTAGGAAAGCTGTTTTATTATCTAGCAATATCTTACACTTACAGGCTGTAAGAATGAGCCTAGCAGGAAAGTACGTCTTTCCCTTACAGCCTGTCCTGAGTAATCAGTTCCAGTAACTGAGGCCAACATTCACTGATTTACAAAGTAGAGTAGCATGGAAGTTTACTTTTTTTTCCTTTCTCTTTTATCATTTGAATCTGATCTTTCTCTTGCTATTTTCCCTGCTCCTGCTTTGGCTGATCTCAAGTCTGATTTGCACCTTAGCCCAGTGTCAATGTATATTCCACTTAAAAAATGAAACAGCCGTAGTATGGTGCTTGCTTGGCATCTTGTCAGGGCACTGGGTACTACTGACTTGGAAGTAACCCCTGCTGAGTCACTGGTACTGCCTCCTGCTACACCCCGTGGTTTCCATAGTGATGTCTCCGTGAATTGCACTCAACGGAACCTGACTGGTGAAAGAGAAGAGCAATTTCCTGTCATTCAAGCTCTCTGTTAATCTAGAAATGGGAACATGATTTTAACCATTTTCAAATTTCACTTTACCAGTCAAAATCTTTTGGAATAAAATCCACAGATATGTTTTAAGAAGTGAGGTTGTTAGGGTTAAACCCTTAACAGGAAAGAAAGGAAATAAGGATGTAGGTGATGGGAAAGAGTTACTTAGGGAGAAAAAGAAATGCTAGTGAATACAAAAGATTGATAGTAACCTTCCGGAAAGAAAAGTTCCATCAAATGCCTTGTTATTAAGTCTTGCCCCTTGGTCACTGCTATAGGCCTTATCTTTGATGGAACCAGAGAAAGCAGATTGTTATTCAACCAATTTTTTTTTAATGATCCCCACTCATCATCTTTTTTTTTTTTTTAAAGATTTTATTTATTTATTTGACAGACGTAGAGACAGCCAGCAAGAGAGGGAACACAAGCAGGGGGAGTGGGAGAGGAAGAAGCAGGCTCATAGCGGAGGAGCCTGATGTGGGGCTCGATCCCATAATGCAGGGATCATGCCCTGAGCTGAAGGCAGACGCTTAACCACTGTGCCACCCAGGCGCCCCCCCACTCATCATCTTATTTTAAGAAAAAAGAAAGGGCTTGCCTGACTGGCTAAGTCGGTAGAGCATGCAACTCTTTATCTCAGGATTGTAAGTTTGAGTCCCTCGTTGGGTGTAGAGATTACTTAAAAATGAAATCTAAAAAAAAAAAAAAAAAAAAGGAAAGGAAGGGAGTACACCTGCAGCTAATGTAACACGGTATGTTAACTATACTGGAATTAAAACCAAAAAAAAATTTTTTTTACAAGAGAAAAGGAAGGGAAAGAGCCATTGATTTCCCCTTACTTGCTACCCATTTAGTGGTGTGGACATAGAACAGTCTTTCTGTCCTTCCCTCCCCCCCTTCCTTCCTTCTTTTTTTCATTCGTTCCTCCTCCGTCTCCTCCACCTTCTTTAACTAATACATTTTTACAATTGGAGAATAGATTGCGGAGATTTTTAAAAATTGGTATGACATTCTGTGTACTAGAGAGACTTAAGGACTGTGTCATGGGAAAAAAGAGATACTCAGGAAATCAGGCATCTCAAGTCTTTAGAGAACATTCATGGTCAGCTTGGATGTTTGAGTAGTGAATCTAAAATTGGTTGCAACCCAGTGAGCATTGTGATTTATACAGGGCCTTAAAGCCCCGTACTAGAAGGTACTAAATAAACATTTGATTATCTGGTGAAGGAGGTTTTAAAACATAATAGATCAGTGTTTTCCAGTTTTTTAGTATTATGACACATAATGGTGCTAAGAGTGCATGCATTTTATTTTATTAGACTTTTTTTTTTAAAGATTTCTTTATTTGAGAGAGAGTGAGCATGAGTGGGAGGTGCAGAGGGAGAGGGAGAGAGAATCTCAGACTCAACACTGAGCGTGCAGAGCCTGACACGCGGCTCGATCCCACAATCCTGACCATGACCTGAGCTGAAACCAAGAGTCGGTAGCTTAACTGTCTGTGCCACCCAGGTGCCCCTGGTGCATACATTTTAAAGTAAATGTAAGTTTGCTTTGATCCCTTCTTTGAAAGTTATTAAGTAGCTAGGTTTAAGTCGGGGCCAAGAACTCTTTCACTGAATGAATGAATGAATGAATTATTGAATGAAATAAATATTCTTTCATTTAGTTGACATTTGAGTCCCAGCTATAGGTGTGTGTCTTAAGTCAGCTTGATGCCTGAGTCTCTTCAAAGGCAGTGAAGGTAATGTCCAAAAATGAACTCATTATTTTGCTCTGTCAAATTTCATCTCCTTCTGCATTACCTATTTCTTTTTTTTTTTTTTTTAGGATTTATTTATTTATTTATTCGACAGAGATAGAGACAGCCAGCGAGAGAGGGAACACAAGCAGGGGGAATGGGAGAGGAAGGAGCAGGCTCATAGCGGAGGAGCCTGATGTGGGGCTCGATCCCACAACGCCGGGATCACGCCCTGAGCTGAAGGCAGACGCTTAACTGCTGTGTCACCCAGGCGCCCCTGCATTACCTATTTCTGAATGGCATGTCACACACAAAGATACCCAGACAGGAACCTGGAAGGAAGCAAATTTTATTATTAATAATAGTTTTAATAACAATAGCTGCTAATGTTTATCATAATACTGCAAATGCTTTACATGCACTTAATTTAAACTAATTTAATTCTCTTAAGAACCCCAAAATGTTCTGTTACAATAGAACCTTTATAGGCCCTATTATAATCCATATTTAGTCTCTGTACTTGGCACTCAATCTATAAAAAATTCTGAAAGGAGCTCAGTCTCAAAGGAGATAGACAAATAGTTGAAAACAAGTCATTGCAGTCCATTGTGGTGCCTCAGCAGGATACCGTAGCAGCACCCACGAGGAAAGCCCTAGCGTCTGGCTGGGACAGGAAGGAGCCCTCCAGAAGTGAATGATGTTTATCAAATGCCAGCTAGTTGTGATATATTGCATGGGCGAGTAGAAATATAGCAGGGCTATTTTCAAAATAAATCTCTGATCCCTCATTCAGATATGTCACAATTAATCAAAGAATCTCTTGTAGCAATGCTATATTATCAGAAATTGATTGCCCTAGGTCAAATAATATATATGGTTTGGGCTCATATTCTCCAGAGAGATAAGAGAGTTAAAGGATAGAAGTCTTATTAGGTATTAAAGTTGAATGGATCAGAAAACACAAAAAACATATTTAGGGGTCTAGGACATGGGGCAGAAGAGTGACTGTTAGGTAAAGATGAAGGTTGGTGTGAGAATTGGAGGCACTGAGGCAGAACAGGTGTGCTGCAGATCCTGGTGGACAGGCCCATGACAAGATCAGCCAATAGCGACAGAAAAGAAGCTTCCAGCAAGTACGCACGCATGTGCCTACATCTGCGTATGGGAGCAAAGACTGACAGCAGCAAAAAGGGAAAGCATCTCTTCTGATCTTTGCCCCCATAGTTCACACGACCAAATGAAGAAATTAGATATACATTTAGGGCCAGCTTTAAAAATAGGCCTGAATGATTTCGTGACTTCCTCTCTCTTGCTAAATAAAATATCTCTTTATTGCAACTAAACACAAAGATTAATATATAATTATTGGTTGAGTTAATACATTGATTTAAGCACACGATAGCTTTGTTGTAGACTGGGGATCAGTTTTTTTCAAGGAACAATATTTTCCTCAAGGCATTCAAGAAATATGTGGGGAAGAGTCTCATGGAAACCCAGGGGCAAGAACCTCAGAACCACCACTGAGCGAGACATTCAGGGCTCTATAGCTGGGCCTTGGAGAGCCACGGGGAAATGAGACTCCTTCTGCATCTGCTCTGTGTGTTCTCTACCAACTGGCCTCTTTCCCTTGCTCATAATTTCTATTCTTCTATAACATCAACTCTTCCTGTACCCAGACAGCTGCCCCACCTTGACTAGACATGACTTTCCAGTACCAGTGCCCCATCATTTGGCTCTTTACCTCTGTATCTTTCAATTTCAGTTTCCCAGGAAGGAAAACCCCTTAGTTGGGATCAGCTTCTTGAGGGCACAGTCTCTTGCGTCAGAGTCACTTGGAGGCCCTGGTTAACAGGTCTGCCCTCGACCTCTTGCACAGCATGAGCTAGAGGTGGGAGTTTTCAAAATGAGCTGTCAGTACTAAGCCATTAAAATGTTTAGTGCATTTCAGTTAATGATCAGAAGGAACAGGAACACTCTATCAGTGTTTTGGGCAAGGAATGGAAGGAAACAGGGACTCGGGAGTTCAAAGTAGGGGATAGGTCACTCCGAGTTGATAAAAGGGCACGGAAAGAGGAGGCTGATTTCAACCTCAATTCACTTTGACTGCCTCTGTTTTCCTAGCTGTTCAACCCTATGTCTCCTGATGGTCACCCCCAAATATGTGGGAGCAGGCTCAGTCTTGCCTCTGTTCCTCCTTTGGTGGGACATGTAAGGGGGGCTTGGAATTCCGTTACTGTCCCTATACCCTCAGTGTCTCCCTGGATCTGGGTGTAGATCCCAATTGCCATCCTTTCCCCATGTGGCTCCACCCTGAGTCCCTGTGGTGAGTAGTGCCGTGGAACCCTAACTAGTTCCTACCAAATTGGCTTCCCCATCACTGTTAGCCCATGCCCTGCTTACTGGCCTAATGGAGGGTGGTAAGTTATTTGGCTCCTAAACTTCAGCACTCAGAAACTCTCCCTCCATGCCCTGGCCAACCAATGATGAGCCCCAGAATTCTGCCAAGCCACAGCCATAACCAGGAACTGTAGCCCCCATCGTGCCAAGCTTGAGCTGCTCTCTTGCTGCCGAGGTTTCAGCATGCCTTGCACCCGAGAAGAACACAAACTGCAGACTTCATAATCACCTCAAAGGGAATTTTATCATCACCTTAGCAGGGATAAAATAGAGGCTACGTACAGAGGTGTTGCTGTCCTGCTAACACGCTCAGGAAGCCTTGCTTTGCATGCTTTATGAAGCTTTTTATTGGCTTTAACACCTTAACTTCCTCATGAAGAAACTTATTTCCCCAGAGATTCCTTAATCAAAACATCACAACATTAGATTTGTGAGAAAGTTCCCTTAAGCAATTAGTACTGGTAGAGAATATAAGCCCAAATATTGAGTTTGGTATGATGGTAATACATACTCCTCAAGGCAATTGTTCTCAATATTTGCAATTTTATTTTTTTTTTAAGATTTTATTTATCTGTCAGAGAGAGAGAGCACAAACAGGGGGAGTGGGAGAGGGAGAAGCAGGCTCCCTGCTGAGCAGGGAGCCTGATGTGGGGCTCCATCCCAGGACCATGAGACCATGACCGGAGCCAAAAGCAGACACCTAACTGACTGAGCCACCCAGGTGCCCCAATATTTGTAATTTTAATTTAAAAATTCATTTGAACTTAACATGTGTTATAACAGTACATAGAATCTGAAATGCAAAAATTTCAAGCTCAGTGATAATAAGTAACTAGAACAAATATATTTGGGTCTAGTTTCAATTCTATAAGGAAATAGGTCAGAAAATTAATTTATAAAAAGCAATCTTGTTAATTAGATTCTTTCCAGGTGAAATGTGAAGCTTTGAATAGCATTATCCATTCCAATTTATAATTAATGAACTCAATTTCTGTTGTAACGAAATTTCCTATTCATCCGTCAGGGATTTTCAAATCACTATCATTCATTTTATGAGGAAAAAAATGTGAACTATTTCCTAGAGGAAATAAATATTTTAAAATAATTTTATTAATCATGTTTTGCTTAAATTGGAGTAAATAAGGTAGAAAAAATTAATTACTCCAAATCTGTTTGTATTACATAATAACCAATTATGCCGATCGTGTGTGACTATAGGCCAAACACTTATCCTCTCTGAGACTCAGTCATGTCATTTGAAAACTGGGTATATTCTATGCACGCCTTCACAGGGCTGAAGGTTTTTTTTCTTTTTCTTTTTTTTTTTTTTAAAGACTTTATTTATTTATTTGACAGAGAGAGAGAGAGAGACAGCCAGCGAGAGAAGGAACACAAGCAGGGGGAGTGGGAGAAGAAGAAGCAGGCTCCCAGCGGAGCAGGGAGCCCGATGTGGGGCTTGATCCCAGGAGCCTAAGGCAGATGCTTAACGACTGAGCCATCCAGGCGCCCCTAGGGCTGAGGGTTTCTAATGAAACAATGCCACACCCTAGCCAAATAGCAATCTTGACAAAGAAGCTTGCTTAAAGATCACAAAAGCAAAGTCAGGGATAGACCTAGATGGGGTCTGTTATTTGAATCAACTAGTAGAGTTTACTCAAGCAGTTTCTTTGCTACCCTTACAAACATGTCTGAAATTCTTGGCTGAAATTCTACCCCTTCATTAAAATAACACTTTAGTAAATTATCATAAGCAGTATGCAGTGGACATTTATCCTTTTCGTGGTTTCCCAGTATCTACTTTGATGGAATCTGCAGTGTGTGATTCTTGGAAGTGATGGAGCCAGTCACTCCCTCTCCCTGTTCCCTTACGGGCAAAGCCAATTAGATGCTGCTGCCCAGTGCTTTGAATCTGGGGTAAGTGAAACTGTCATGTAGGGTCAGTTCTGAACTGACACACAGAGGGGCATCCAGCAGCAGTGGAGGGCAGCAGTGGTGGTCGTGTCCATTGAGACACCCTAAACAGACCATTCCTGTGGTGGGACTGGCCTGCTTCCAGTTCTGTAACCTTCCCTGGCTCCTGTCAAATTTCTAGCCTTGGACTCCAGCCTTCGTATTCAATCTGTGATCTGTCCTATACCTTTCCAACAAATTCCTTTTCTGCTGAAGTTAGCAATAGTCACTTTCTGTCTGTTTTCAAGAACAAGTGTATAGTTCTTGGCCAACTAATTCATTAGGAAATTACCTTTTGGTGTTTGCATTAGAAAAGAGTCTAATTTACTACCTTTCTTAAGTCAATTTTGCCTTCCGAGAATCATTTTTCTTAACAACAACAACAACAGTTGAATGGAAACCCTACAAAGAAGAATAAACCCTGTACAGTCTGTTGATCTGGGTATCTTGTGTATGAACGCTGCCTCTTCTGGTTTACTTTAGTAAACTTCACTCCACTACGTTCCCTGCAGTTTCTGCTTTCCACTCTTGCGGTAGAGAAATGAGACAGGGGTCAAGGTAGAAGAGGAAAGAAAATCTTCTCACTACTTTTGATCCTCAGCCTTTTATTTCCAACTGGACTGCAAGGGACTTTGTGTTGTTTATTGTTGACTTCTCAGCATATAAACAGAGTCTATGGAATCACAGATACTTGATTGAGTTTGTTGAATAAATGTGGTGAATCTCTTCAACATGATTCATATAGAGTCTTAGTGTAACTATATTAGGGCTTAAAATAAATTCTTATGAACTAGTTTGGGAACTTAGGCACAATTTGTAACTTGTTATATTAGAAATTATATTGCAGGGGCGCCTGGGTGGCACAGCGGTTAAGCGTCTGCCTTTGGCTCAGGGCGTGATCCCGGCGTTGTGGGATCGAGCCCCACATCAGGCTCTTCTGCTATGAGCCTGCTTCTTCCTTTCCCACTCCCCCTGCTTGTGTTCCCTCTCTCGCTGGCTGTCTCTATCTCTGTCGAATAAATAAATAAAATCTTTTAAAAAAAATTATATTGCAAGAGTCATAGAATTGTGAGGGCGCCTGAGTGGCTCAGTTAAGCGTCTGACTTTGGATCAGGTCATGATCTCAGGCTCCTGGGATCCAGCCCCATGTTGGCTTCCTGCTCAGCGGGGAGTCTGCGTCTCCCTCTCCCTCTGCCCCTCCTCTTGCTCATGGTCTCTGTCTCTCTCTCTCAAGTAAATAAAATCTTAAAAAAAAAAAGAGTCCATCATATAATGGTCTTACAAATAAGCTTTTGTAAGGCAATTCAGGTAGGTTAGGCACTGCCCTTCCAGTGGAAGAGAACTAATGTCAGCAGTGGTGACTTTAGTACAAGAGGCTTCTGCCTGAAGTCGATTTGAGTTAATAAAGAAAGTATCAGTGGGATGTTAATATATGAATTGACGAGTAACTCTTTTAAAATGTTTAAAATGTTTGCTCAAATTTTTCTTTCAGCAGTAAATCTGCACCAGATAGCTAAAGCAAATTAGTAAAAAAAAAAAAAAAAAGAAAAAAGAATTGTTTTCGAAAATGCCAAAGATGCTTCAGGAGCCACCCTCCCCAGTTTGAAGACTGCCCACACCCACTGACACTTCTCCTACTGTCATCTTAGGCATCAATGCCTGTTTTCTCTTCCAGCTGCCATACCATCATTCCAAATCCCACCCCTTGGCTCCTTCTATCTGCCCTGCAACATGCTAGCATTGCTCCATTAATTCATTTGATAATTACCCAGGCACTAGACTGCTACTTCTGGATGTCCTTGGCTCTGTTCTATCTTTCCATCAGTCATCAAGTCCTACATACTTCCTAATTATCTTTGAATCTTCCCTGTCCTCTTCATTCCCACTGCCAACACCCTAATCTAGCCCACGATCAAACCTCACACAGACCATGGCAATGGCCTCTTTTTTTTTTTTTCAAGTTTTTATTTAAATTTCAGTTAGTTAACATATTGTGTAATATTAGCTTCAGGAGTTGAATTCAGTGATTCATCACTTACATACAACACCCAGTGCTCATCAGAACAAGTGCCCTCCTGAAAATCCATCACCCATTCAACCCAACTCTCCACCCACGTCCCCTCCAGCAACCCTTATTCTGTTCTCTATGGTTAAGAGTCTGTTTTATGGTTTGCCTTTCTCTTTTCCCCCCCTTTGTTCATCTGTTTCATTTCTTTAATTCCACATTAAGAGTGAAATCATGTGGTATTTGTCTTTCTCCGACTTTTAATTAGCAAAATACACGCTAGCTCCATCCATGTTGTTGCAAATGCCAAGATTTCATTTTTTGTTATCCCTGAGTAACACTCCATTGTATATATATACCACTTCTTTATCCATTCATCAGTCAATGGGCATTTGGGCTCTTTCCATAATTTGGCTATTGTTGATAATACTGCTATAAACATCAGGGTGCATGTATCCTTTCCAATCAGTATTTTTGTATCCTTTGGGTAAATACCTAGTAGTACAATTGCTGGATCATAGGGTAGCTCTATTTTTAACTTTTTAAGGAACCTCCATACCGTTTTCCACAGTGGCTGCACCAGTTTGCGTAATCAGTGATGTTGAGCATCTTTTCATGTGTCTGTTACCCATCTGTATGTCTTCTTTGGAAAAATGTCTACATGTCTTCCGCTCATTTCTTAACCAGATTATTTGTTTTTTTGGGTGTTAAGTTTGGTAAGTTCTTTATAGATTTTGGATACTAGCCCTTTATCTGATATGTCATTTGCAAATATCTTCTCCCATTCCAAAAGTTGCCTTTTAGTTTTCTTCATTGTTTTCTTTGCTGTGCAGAAGCTTTTTATCTTGATGAAGCCCCAATAGTTTATTTTCACTTTTATTTCTCCAGCATCAGGAGACGTATGTAGTAAGAAGTTGCTATGGCCGATTTCAAAGAGGTTGCTGCCTGTGTTCTCCTCTAGGATTTTGATGGTTTCAGGTCTCATATTTAAGTCTTTCACTCATTTGGAATTTATCTTTGTGTATGGTGTAAGAAAGTGGTCCAGTTTCANTTTCAAAGAGGTTGCTGCCTGTGTTCTCCTCTAGGATTTTGATGGTTTCAGGTCTCATATTTAAGTCTTTCATTCATTTGGAATTTATCTTTGTGTATGGTGTAAGAAAGTGGTCCAGTTTCATTCTTTTTTTTTTTTTAAAGATTTTTATTTATTTATTTGACAGAGACAGAGACAGCCAGTGAGAGAGGGAACACAAGCAGGGGGAGTGGGAAGAGGAAGAAGCAGGCTCATAGCGGAGGAGCCTGATGTGGGGCTCGATCCCACAACGCTGGGATCACGCCCTGAGCCGGAAGCCAGATGCTTAACCGCTGTGCCACCCAGGTGCCCCTGTGCCACCCAGGCGCCCCCAGTTTCATTCTTTTGCATGTTGCTGTCCAGTTTTCCCAACACCATTCATTGAGGAGACTCTCTTTGTTCCATTGGATATTCTTTCCTGCTTTGTCAAAGATTAGTTGACCATACAGTGTGGGTTCATTTCTGAGTTTTCCAATTCTGTTCCACTGACCTATGTGTCTGTTTTTGTGCCAGTACCATACTGTCTTGATCACTACAGCTTTGTAATATAACCTGAAACCTGGAATTCTGATGCCTCCAAAGATTGCTTTGGCTGTTTGGGTCTTTTGTAGTACTATACAAATTTTTGGATTGTTTGTTCTAGCTCTGTGAAAAATGCTGGTGTTATTTGATGGGGATTGCATTAAATGTGTAGATTTCTTTGGGTAGTATAAACATTTTAACAGTATTTGTTCTCCTAATCCATGAGCATGGGATATCTTTCCATTTCTTTGTGGCCTCTTCAGTTTCTTTCATCAGTGTTCCATAGTTTTCAGAGTACAGATCTTTTACCTCTTTGGTTAGGTTTGTTCTTAAGTATCTTATGGTTTTGGGTACAGTTGTAAATGGGATTAACTCCTTGATTTCTCTTTTTGCAGCTTCATTATTGGTATATAGAGATGCAACAGATTGCTGTATGTTTATCCTGCAACTTTATTGAATTTGTGTATCACTTTTAGCAATTTTTCAGTGGAGTCATTTGGGTTTTCTATATAGAGTATCATGTCATCTGTGAATAGTGAAAGTTTGATTTCTTCTTTGCCGATTTGGATGCCTTTCATATCTTTGTGTTGTCTGATTGCGGAGGCTAGGACTTCTAGTGCTGTGTTAAATAACAGTGGTGAGAGTGGACATCCCTGTCTTGTTCCTGACCATAGAGGAATAGCTCTCAGTTCTTACCCGTTCAGGATTATATTAGCTGTGGGTCTTTTGTATATGGGCTTTATGATGTTGAGATATGTTCCCTCTACCCTACTTTGTTGAGAGTTTTTGTCAAGAATGGATGCTGTACTTTGTCAGATGCTTTTTCTGCTTCTATTGAAAGAATCATATGGTTCTTATCCTTTGTTTTAAAATGTGGTGTATTGCATTGATTGATTTGCAAATATTGCAAATATTGAACCACCTTGCAACAGGAATAAATCACACTTGATCATGGTGAATGGTTCTTTTAATGTACTGTTGGGTTCAATTTGCTAGAATCTTGTCGAGAATTTTCACATCCATGTTCATCAGGGATATTGGTCTGTAATTCTCCTTTTAAGTGGGGTCTTTAGTTTTGGAATCAAGTTAATGCTGGCCTTGTAGAATGAGTTTGGAAGTTTTCCTTCTGTTTCTGTTTTTTGGAACAGTTTGAGAAGAATATGTATTAACTCTTCTTTAATTTTTTTTTAAGATTTTATTTATTTGAGAGAGAAAGAGCGCATGGGGCGGGGGGAGGGGAAGGGCAGAGGGAGAGGGAGAAACAGACTCCCCACTGAGCAGGGAGCCCCAGGCAGGACTCCGTCCCAGGACGCTTCACCAACTGAGCCACACAGGCACCCCCTTCCATGACTCTATCTTCTATATCACATTTTGTTCCTGTACTTCTTCCATCCTTGTGGTCATTACATCCAGTCAGTTTCACATCTTGGTCATAACATTTTTTATTTTGGCCTGTCTAGTTATTAGCTCTTTTATCTCTGTGGTAAGGGACTCCCTGGTGTTTTCCATGCTTTTCTGAAGCCCAGCTACTATCTTTATGATTGTTGCTTTATATTCTGGATCAGGCATATTACTTATATCTGTTTTGATTAGATCCCTGGCCATGACCTTTTCTTCTTCTTTCTTCTGGGATGAATTCCCCCATCTTAGCATTTTGTCTAGGTATCTGTCTTCTGTGTGTTAGGAACACCTGTTGTGTTTCCTGCTCTGGAGAGTAATGGCTTTATAAAAAAAAAAAGTCAGATAGTGTCCAGGGCCTGGCACTTCAGGAGGTGTCTCTGGTGTGTGCTATTTGGACTCTGCCACTGTGTTTTGGCTGCTCTATCCCTCAGGTCAGTCATCTGCCGAATTTCTCCTTACCTGCAGTGGGGAGTGTTTGGACCTAGGCCAGAGTGTGGTGAGTTTTAACTAGGTGTGCTCTGGTGTGCTGTTTAAAAGAGACCTGATGCTATTTCCACTAGAGTTGAAGCTTTGCAGAACTCTATGGTCAGTAGACATGGTACACTCGGAGGGCTTGTGCTGATCTTGTGTGTGGGGGGGTGTGGGCACTGCTCTGTTCTCAGGCATGCTTGCATTAGAAAAGCAGCACCTGCAGAGTGCAGGTGTGCAGGGCTTGGTGTAATCGGTTTAGGCCACCACTTTTGGTGCTGTGCTGCTTAGTGAAGTTAGTTTATGCTGAGAGCCTGGGGGAGAAATGGCACCAGCCCCCTCCCTCGTCCTTAGAGAGGGCCACTGGTTTCCGGGAAGCCCTCCCAGAAGAGCAAACAGTCTCCCTTCATGTGTCCCAGGTGTCCCTCAGATCTCTGCCTTCACCCTGTCTGCGTCCAGGCCATCTGTCCACCCAGCAGTGCAGTGCACCCATGTTCTATCCCAGGCAGGCTGGCTGAGTTTTAATACTGCTAACTTTAGGGAACTGGCATGGCATGGATCTGTGCTGGACCTCTGGGGGAGGGTCTCGTGGCACTGGGACTGGTACCAGTTTATCCCAGAAGGGCAGTGGCTCTGAAGCACAGGGGTGTGGAATTTGGAGTAAAGCTTAGCAAAGAGCCAGTGCCAAGTTAGCCATCCTTAGCAGGTGTCTCTGTGCCTGTGTTGAAGGGGCGGGGGGATGGTAATGGTGTCCACTGGCTCTTTTGTCCCTGGAGAGACAATGGCACCTCTCCCAGATGCACTCCAAGAAGGGGGAACCATCTCTCCCAGTGCGTCCCAGGGGATCCTTAGATCCTGCCATCCATTATAGGGCTATCTGCCCTCCTTCTCCACAGGAACACTGCAGTGCCCAATGGGCTCCACTCCAACCACGCTGTGGACCTCTAAAACTCCACCCTTTGAGCCCTGCTGGTTGTAGAAACTCACAAAAATCAACCCCTCTCATTTTTCCAGTCATTGTTTTTGGGGAAGTGTTCTCCTTGTGGGAACCCCTGTGCACTCCTCTCTCTCTCTCTCTCTCTCTCTCCCTTCCTTTGCTCTGTGACCAGGGCTCCCTCCCCTCTGCAGCACCCACATTCCTCTTCTCCCCCAATCATGTCTCTGCTTCTTCTCTCCCTCTGGTTGTGCATTTTGTTCTGTTAGTCCTCAGATTGATTTCATAGGTGTTCAGAATGATTTGATACTTATCTAGGTGTTTTCCAGGGATGGGGCAAGCCTAGGGTCCTCCTAATACTCCACCATCTTAGCTCCTCCCCTCATGGGTCTTTTAACATAAACTTCCTCTCTTTTTAATTTATTTTGTACTCTTTGGCAAAGTAATCATTTCAAAAAGCAAAGTCACCATGATGACTCTCCTGTGTTCAAAAGCCTTTCAATAGCTTATTCTTGGCATTAGAGTAAAGTCCAAAATCTCAACATGGCTCACAAGGCTCTCCGTGGTCTGCTCTCTTGATCAACATCACGTTTCTTTTTGATGCCACACTCCTCTTCCATCTCTATGTTCAGCCAATTGGATTTCTCTCAGTTCTTTAATTATGCTGTGCTTTCTTTTGCCCCATGACTTCCACAGATTATTCCCTCTGCCCTTGGGGGACTTGTCCAGATTCTTCAGGTCACCTCAAACATCATTTCCTCAGAGAACACTTTCCTGTCCCCATAGGGCAGGTAGTTCCTTAGGATGTAATCCCAGAGGACTGCTCTGCCAACTGTGAGACCTAGGAAGTCATGGACCATGTCTGTTTTATCCTTGGGTGTGTTCTCAACTCCCTGACCTCTCTGCTTTATTATATTCTCCACAACTCTCCTTTTTCCTATACCCTGAGGAGTAGATGTTATTTCTGTCTTCCTTTTCTCATTTTGAACCCTCTTGGAGAAATATATCCCTAATTTAACATCCTACAGCCGTGGGAGTCAATGAGAGAGGGCTCTAATCAAACTATTTCAATAAGCAATTTTAGGGAGAAAGAATGGTAGATCAGTTAAGATCGTTGTCCCTCAAGTTAGACCACTTGGGTTCAAATCCTGACTCAATCACAAGGAATGTAACTCTAGGTAAATTACTTAACCTCTAGCCTTGGCTGAGTTTTCTCATCTGTTAAGTGGTGGTAATACATCATAGGGTTGTTGGGAGAATTAAATGAATTAATATATGTCAAACACTTAGAACAGTGCCTGGTATATAATATATGTTAGGCAAGTATTAGCTATTATCATTTCTCGAACATGGATTCTGTGCTACGTTAGACTAGCAAAGTTAGCCCTGTGAGGGTAGAGCTTGGGTCTGCCTTCTTTATTTTGGTATTCTCAATGATTAGCACTTTATCTTAGCACTAAGTAGTTGTACATTAAATACTTGTAGCATGAAATCAAGGATGACTGAAAGAATGGTCATCATTTGTTAGGCATCATCCTAATGGAGAATAGCAGAGAAGGGACCTAACTTTTTCTTTTTTTTTAAGTAAGCTCTATGACTAATGTGGGGCTTGAACTCAGGATCCTGAGATCAAGAGTCACATGCTCTACCCACTGAACCAGCCAGGCACCCCAGAAAGGACCTAACTTTTATTGAGCAACTTCCACAAACCTCCTCTCCTTACCTGAAAATGGTGGTAATATCCTTCTCACAGGACTGTTGTTTGATTTGAGTGACAATAAATGATGTAAAAAGCTTATCCCAGTGCCCAGCACACTAAGTGCATCAATTATGGGCTATTGTTACTCTCCGAGCTTGGAAGCTAGTAGGTTAGTAAGTGTCTTTCTTTCTCTAGGTTCCAGCATTAGGTTCTCAGTTCTGCCTCCTTACCTGTCCGACTTTATTAAGGCATTTCCAACAAGGTGATCATCTATCTTCTCAACTTCTGCTTGCTCTTATAAAATCTCTACGAAAACCCAGCAGACTCCTCTGCCTTCAATATTAGCCAGCACTTCCCCTGTCCAGAACTTACTCCATCCTTACGGATATTGAGAAGATAAACAGAAATGATTAGAATGTACTTTCCAAATATAAAACATTGTACTATAGGAGTTTGCCAAGAGGGATTAATATAACCAGATATCTCTAGAACTTTATGAAGACTCTGTGTATCTCTCAGCCTTAATGTCTAAGATTGTGGATATGATAGAAATCTGTAAATAGCTTGGAAAAGCAAATTTATTAAAGTCTAGGACAACTGCATTACCCAGCTGTACACAGTGTGTTCTTTCTTCAGATGCAGCAATAAATGAAAAAAAAAATGGTTGCCATAGAGATAGTTAAACTATGCCCTTTGGCTAGCAGATTAGAAGTCCATTTCAACCTAGGAGAAGAGAATGCATTTTGCCTCTAAGTGATATTTACAGATTATTTCTATCACAGTTGCAACCCAAGTTATTAAAGTTCAAATGCTAACCCTATAAACATCGCAGCTTATAAAGACTTTTGTTCTTTTGACAAAATTTATTTTAATTTTTATGTGCAAACCCTAAACGCTGCTATCTTTTTGCCTTGGAAAATGTATGTTTAAAGTTCTTCCCCCTAAGATATTATAAAAATCTTCCATGAAGTCTATTCTATCATACAGTTGGTTTTATTTTCTTTGAAGCTCATATTTTATTTTTGAATTATTTGTCAGAGGTAATATGTAGTATTGCAAAGGATGGACCAGCACAGGAAATGCTTATGAAACATGGAAAACTCATTTAATAATAACTCACAGTAATCAGTTAGCAGAGAGATTTGTGGATGATAATATTTAGATCTTATGTAGTCATTTAATCTGTTCTTCAAAATTCAGAAAGTAATTACAAATCCACAGCCAGGAAAATCTTCCAGTCGATGCAAGCATTTGCTGCAGGAAGAAAATTTGTCAAGGTTAAGCTTATTTTGCCTGGTTGGGTAAGATAGGTTCTGTGGATAACAAAGAAGAGCCTGGATTTTTTTTTTCCTCTAAAATTGAATGAATTTTATGTCATCGTAAGTCTGACCACTGTTCCCTGAAATATTGCTGCATAAATTCATTTTTCAGATCTGGTAACTTACAAGAGATTTGTATTCCCTAGGAAAACAATAATTTTTCTCTTTCCCTGGGCATTGGGGATTCAGTCATGACCTTCCTTTGCTCATGACAACATTTAGGTAATTGTTTCCTTACCTTATGCTGGTGGCAACTATTTATATCATTGTGTGTGTGTGTATGTGTGTGTGTGTGTGTGAAGTATATGTGTCTAATTGAGCATTTAAAGGAAGGAAGAATAGTAGAGAAAAAGCACCTTGGCAAATAGCCTGAACTTCAAACCAGGAACCTTAAAGTTCTAAATTTGGGTGAGTACATGATCATATAACTTGTTTCCCATCTTTCCCTCCTCCCCCACCCTCAATGTCCTTCTCTTAGATGTAGTAAAACCAGATGAGTCAATATGCATGAAGATCTTTTAGTTCCTGAAGGCCACACATCATTTAAGGTAGAATATCAGTTTTCTTTTTTTTCTGAGATGAAGTGAAAACTTAAGCAACTACATACTTTATAGGTTAAGAGAGTTGAAATAGGAGTCATACATTGTTCAGGCTCTTCTTTATTATGCATAAAATCAATTATTTTATTTCTTCACCTAAGAATCTGTTTCATGTTTGTACAAGGAAAAGCATGGCAAACAGTGAAATTAGACTAGCCTAAAACACATTCCCCTCCCTCTTCTCCATTCCCAGTTTTCCACTAGAGAGGCTAGAAATGCTAGTTTTCTAGAAAGAAATACTTTCTTTCTACCTCCCTATGGCTGGGGGTGGCCATGTGAATCTGTTCTGGCCAATATGGCATAAACAGAAGTCTACTGTGAGATTTTTGGGAAAGTGTTTCTTTCTTAATAAAGGGACAGATGTGGTTGGTGCTATGCTTTCTTCCTCCCCTTCATCAACTTCTTTATGCCTTAAATGTGAAAGTGATGTCTGGTACTGCAGTGGCCATATTGTGACCATGGGTCTAAGCTATGAGGCTAAAGGTGATGGAACAGAAGATAGGAGGGGCCAAGGTCTTTGACAACATCATTCAGATAGGAGATACAACCTCCTGTCTCCTGTCTTCTAATTATAATGAGACAAATAAATGCTTACTGACTCAAGCCACTGTTAGTTTGATTTTCTGAATGCTTAAAACCAAGAAAAGATCCTAACTGATACAAGGTTTGGTTTGAATTTCAGTCTGAGAACCACCCCTACCCTAAAGGATGTTAATACTTTCCATTTTATCCCTTGTCTGTTTTAGGTGAAATTGTTACCTCTGTATTAATCATTATAAGCTGTTTTCAATTCAGTAAATAAGCTGGACCTTTTCCAAAGGGGATAGTTTGGTGTTATGCAAATATTACCCCACTATCAAGATGTGTATGTAACACAGTTCAAGGATCATCCTTAGGGTCGTAACTTTTAACCAGCTTGGTAAATGAGGCCAGTTACGGACTGGGAAGGAGAAAATTTAAAGTTAATCTCTTTGTATCAGAGGTGCAGGTGGCTCAAATCAAGTCATTTTCTGTGCAAGTTAATGAAAGGAAACTGACTTCCATAAAGTAGAAAGCACGTCTTCTCTGTAAGTATTTTTAGTTTTTCTACCCCAATTTTGTATCTCTGGGAATCGGACATGCTCTCTTGGCAGACTCATCTGTTTTTAGTGGAAAGATGTACAACGCTTCTGAAGCACTTCTCCTTTCGACTCTCCCTGGTTCTAATTAGTCCTCCCCAGAGTGACAGATGTACTTCTGTAGTTTCTAAGCTGCCAGCTGCAATGCCATGTATCTATCAGCATCATCACCTGACACTCTCAAGTTCCCCATGATCTCCCAGTCACTTCAGATAGCCAGTCATGTTCAGGTTAATGTCACTTGCTCTGAACCAATTCTCCATCAATTATGGGAAACAAAGCTAAATAATTTACACTGCTGTTTAACAGATATCAGCTAAACTTTGCGCATAAACATTCATAAAAAGATACACATATCTTTTCCCCTGAAAGCCTTTTATGATTCTTTGGAAAATTATTTCAATTCAATCAGCTATGGACATCATCAAACATCATGGGTATAAATAACAATGTCGCATTCGGTTGATTCTGGCTCCAAATTTGCACGTAAGATCATTCAATAACAATCATCAACTGCTTTTTGTTATAAATTGAGGTTAAATTCACATAACATAAAATTAACCAGTTCAAAGTATACAATTCAATGGCATTTAGTGCATTCACAATGTTGTGCAGTCGCCACCTGTATCAAGTTCCAAACATTTTTATCACCCCAAAAGAAAAATCCCATACCCATTAAGCAGTCACTCACCATTGCCTCCCTCCAGCCTGGGGCAACCACCAACCTGCTTTTTGTTTTTAAGGGTTTACCTGTTCTGGATAATTCATATAAATGGGGTCATATGTGACCTTTTGTGTCTGGCTTCTTTCATTTAGCATGTTTTTGAGGTCCATCCACATCACAGCATATATCAGTACTTTATTTCTTTTTATGGCTGAATAATATTCTATTGTATTGATCCTACTACCACATTTTGTTTATCTATTTATTAATTGATGAACATTTGGGTTGTTTCTATCTTGGAGGTACTGGGAGTGGTGCCACTACAGAAATGTATGTACAAGTATTTATTTGAGGACCTTTTTAAAATTCTGTTGGCTATGAACCTTGTAGTGGAATTGCTGGGTCAGATGGTTATTTTATGCTTAGCATTTTGAGGAAGCACCACACTGTTTCCCGCAGCAGCTGCACCATTTTACGTACCCACCAGCAATATACAGAAGTTCCAGTTTGTTCCCATCCTTACCAACACTTGTTGCTTTCCTTTGGTTTTTCTTATGGCCATCTTAGTGGGTATAAAGTGGCATCTCATTGTGGTTTTGACTTGCATTATTCCCTAATGATTAATGATGTTGAACATCTTTTCATGTGCTTGTTGGCCATTTACATATCTTCTTTAGAGAAATGTCTTTACAAGTTCTTTGCCCATTTTTAATTTGGGTTGTTTGTCTTCCTTGTTGAGTTGTAGGAGTTCTTTATATATTCTGGGTAAAGGTTCCCTCTTGGATATGTGATTTGTAAATACTCTCTTTAGTTCTGGGGGTTGTCTTTTTAGTTTTTAAATAATGTCCTTTGATGCACAAAAGTTTTTAATTTTGATGAAGTCCAGTTTATTTTTCCTTTGTTGCTTGTGTTTTTGGTGTCATATCTAAGAATCCATTGCCAAATCCAAGGTCACGAAGATTTACCGCACTGTGTTTTCTTCTAAGAGTTTTATAGCATCAAATGCTTTTGTGAAGTTAGCACAGCGTGACTGCTGAAAACAAAAGTAAAAAGAAATAAGGTTTATGTACTAACCTGCTCCAGAGGAGAGCTTATCTAAGGCTGAAGACTTTCTGTTTTCAGTACTATATAATTAGAAGTTGGTCCTGGATTCTGCTACCTAGACGTCACAGTGTCCTCTTAGCATCTAATTAACAGAGATTGTTCACTGGTGAGCTAAGTGAGAAAAAGACAATTTAATAAGAAGGTCAACATAGCCTTTGGAAGACAGGCAGATGGTTCTGTGACACGATGCCAAGCTTCTTACCAACTGAAGGCTTACAGCACAAACCAATCTTTGTTGTGTTTCAAAATATTTTAGCTACCACATAAATTAATTTCACTTCTTAAGCAGCTCCATTAGTTAATACCCTTCATTGAATATCAAGGCAGAGCCTCCACCAATAAGATGTTAGACACAGCTTTGAAATGAGTAGTAGGATGCCCTCATAATGCTATCCAGAGCAGGGCCAGCCTTTGGAAAACTGGACTAGAGATTAAGTTTGTACCTATTGTACCTATTAAGGTTTCAAAGACAGTAGGACAGCCTTCTGACCGGCCTACGTCCCAAATGTGAATGGTTTCCTTGGCTAGCCTCCATAGATGTTTAGCTTTGCAGGTTGAGAAATTATTTTTTACTTATTAAGAAATTGTTCAAGTTTAGGAGGAATTCATTTCATTCTAACGACTCACAAGAGGTTATTTTATCAGGTAGGATTCCAGTTTCAGGATTTATAGAGATTATATCTGCCCAGAGGCCAACATTGGCTATTTGCTTCAACTTCTCTATCTTAGTGGTAAATCTACTGGGAGAATAAATTGTTGGTGCTGCATTTTGGTAGAAATTAAGTAAAAGTGCCTGTGATGGTTCCAGGTAGTATGGATCTTCACCTGCCCCTCTCCACTCATAGAAGGAGCATACTGATGTATAAATATTAGTTGATCTTCCCCAAAGAGGGTCTGTCTTCCAAGAGATACACTGCTAATTCCCATGTACAGCTTTTCTCTTTGGTGGGTTGTAGCCTGGACAAAAGCAAATTCAGAGGATCCAGGAACATCCCTCTATCTACGTATCTCTACCTACAGTTCCTTCCATACTAGGGGAGATCTTGCTCTTCCATTAATCTCAAGCCCAAAGGCCAATGCCGAATTATACTTTGAGTAATTCAGGAGTTTAATTACTTAAAAATTAACCTCTGAGCCACCCCAAGTGGAAGGGAATTAATGGTGTTTTATTTTCTTTTGCTTTTTTCTTTCAAAAAGCAAGAAGGAGCCTGAAAATAAGTGCATTTAACACTTCCCTTCTCACACACCACACCACAGCATTACTGTGGACAGGCAGTACATATCTCAGGGTTTCTCAGAATGTGTATCACCAGGAGCACAGAGGTTGATTTCAGCTGTTACCCAGACGGAGCTCTTTTATTTTAAAGGTTATGCATTTATGTTAATGTGTGTTAGAAAACTATCTGGGGGCGCCTGGGTGGCACAGTCGTTAAGCGTCTGCCTTTTCGGCTCAGGGCGTGATCTTGGCGTTCTGGGATCGAGCCCCACATCAGGCCCCTCTGCTGGGAGCCTGCTTCTTCCTCTCCCACTCCCCCTGCTTGTGTTCCCTCTCTCGCTGGCTGTCTCTATCTCTGTCAAATAAATAAATAAAATCTTTAAAAAAAAAAACTATCTGACTAGCTTATCAAACTCATGGTGTCATAGATACCATTACTTAGGGTGAAACTAAAGTATGAAAAATATGGTTAATTAGTTGTTTTAAAGAACACCATGAGCTGTTTTAAAGAATTACATTGAAGACTATAGGTAGTATGAGAATATAGCAAAGATGATAAAGGTAAGTAACCAAAGAGCAAAATTTGGGAAATGCTGAATTTATTTGTCTTATATTAAGTGACAGAGTTTTAGCAGCTCTCCTGCAATATGTCCTGATAGCTGATTTAATAAATCCAACTAATCACATCCCATTCCCTATCTCCCACTCGGTATAAATGCTTACCCCTCATTGCTTGACATTACAAAGTATCAACTTCATTTGGAAAAAAAATGCTTACTGTGGCAAGCTCTCCATGGACGTTTCTCCCAATTTTCCTCTTCATTCAAGCATTTAGATTCAGCGTTTATCTGTAAATGCACCCCTTGTGATTATGCCTCATCCTGACTTCCTCTTATCAGTAAGTCAGCCTTGCCTTTCTCCTAGTCTTCATTTCTCTTCACCCACCTCTGAGCTGTATTTCTCTTGAAACTTCCATTTAGCAATTTATTTTCCTATCTGGCACTAAATGTACATTATTTTCCTCACCCATGACATTCCTATCCACTCCTCTTCCTAGTTCTTTCTGCCTACTGCAACGCTTGGTGACAATAATGACAACAAAAATAGTTAGATGTAATTACTGGCTATTTTTATAAAATTAAGTGTAGCTTGCCCCTGCTCTATTCTAGGTATATTCTAACTAAATAATTGACATTGGCCTTCTGAAGTCAAAGTGCCCTTCCGTCTGGGGAGGCTGGATAAACCTAATATCTGCTTGCTCTCCTGCCTTCCTTTTCTTAGATCTGAGGCAGACTTCCAATCCTCCTTCTGTTCTGACAGCACCACAAAAATCGGAGGTATTTGGCAATATCACTGACAAGGCTACAGTTTTGTTTTTGTTTTTGAGAAACTCAGTGTCTTTCTTAACTGGACTAAGAGACAATGGCTCTATTTTGGACATGTTTATAAGCGAGTTAAAGTGAGTCATTTCTGCAGATGCAGTCTTATTCACTTTGCATCAGTTTTAATATCAGAAGCTAACCTTTCCTTGATCTCATCCCCAAATTTCGGAGCTATCTGCTATTTGGAACCTTAATGAATGACTGCACTGTTCCACATAATGTTTCAGCATCTCTGCGTCCAGGCCCTAGTCTATGACCTGTGACAGGGCCTTCCTGTCTCAATCAGGTGCCCAGATGTAAAGTAATCTTCGCTAGCAAGGTTTTCATTGGTTAAAAGTTGTGGGTAAAAAAGGGAGCCCAGGGCACCTGGCCAGCTCAGTTAATGGAGTGTGTGACTCTTGATCTTGGGGTTATAAGTTTGAGCCCCACACTGGGTGTAGAGATTACTTAAAAAAATAAAATCCTTAAAAATAAATAAATAAATAATAAATAAAAAAGATAACCCTTCCCCAGTGAATGTATGGATTTAAGAATATAGTACTCCTGTCCGTATGGAGGTAAGAATAATTGAAATGTAAATGGGCTTTATGTTGTCTCAAGAGGGAAAGGATGAAGTCTCTGGGAGTGCTGGAGGTTTAAATGTGAGAGAAGAAGATGAACAAAATGAAATGCAGAAGTTACTTAAAGAGACACTTGGGAACGTTCCAGAAAAATGGGAGACTAGAGCAGAGTAGGTTGGAAGGTTGCTAGTGGAGTCTAGTGGGGGGAGTACATTAGCTTTATAAAGATAAGTATCCAGAAAGGGCTTGGGAAGAGGAAACAGCAGCTTAAAACACTTCCTGTGAACAGACCGAAGGGATCTTGAGATGAGAAATTTGATGAAAAGAGTTGGGATGGAATCCAAAGTCAACTGCTCAAGCCGTATCTGGAGGTTGCAGAGAGAAAGCGGTACTTAGCTGGGACCAAGGACAGTGCCTGGTGGCTAGAACTGAGCTTAATGACCACCTGACCTGACAGTGAATTTTGAGTAACAATTTGTTAAAATTGTGTTTAGTGAGTTAAAAATCATCAAGTTGTTTTAAGAAGCCAGACTGTATTCCTCTAACTCGGGATAATTTGTATCCTTCAATTTCCTCGCTTCAGAACAAAGCCTTGCTGAATACCTAAGTGACTGACTAACGGGGCTGAGATAACAAGACACAGAAAGGAGAGGAAACCAGAAACAAACAAACATACAAATAAATCGGACAAGGAAAAGGCCACAGTGCACCTGGTAAGTGGTGAGGGGGAAACTTACCAGTCATGGACTTCTAGGAAGATTTTCTTGGGGGCTACTATGATATATCTTTGTGCCAAGGTATAAAAAGGATTATTTAGGGGTATGAGATCTTTCTAGTACCCTTCAAATCCTGCCATGTCTAGTTCTAAGTATGAACTGAGGTGGGTCAGAATGCACTTTAAATATATAAATATAAATATATATGTTATTGAATACTTATATATTCAGACTGAAATCCAATTATAGCTGAAGCATAAGTAAAATATTTTTAGATACATTTTCCTTCAGACCAAATTTTCCTTATGTCAGAAATGAAACCAAAGAAACACATGGTGAAATTCTGTGTTCTCTCTTTTTTACCACAGTTGCTCTATTCTTCCCTACAGGTTCGTGTTACCATTTAAGTTTGGCAAGCAATGGTAAGTTTTTGATTGCTTCTGATTCAGGGTACTTTAAAATTCTTTTGTTTTGGATGTGATGAAACTCCAAACACATTTTTCTTAGAGCTCTTCCCCTCAAAGACCAGTTCTATGTTAAAATTGTTTTGTTGTTGTTGTTAGTTTTTAAAACAAAGCTGCTGATTGAATCCAGTGGTTATCAGAGGCACAAAATTTTGATTCGGGGATATGGAAAAAATTTGGAGGTTTACTGAAATGAAATGACTTGGTGGTAGAATCAGATATCGGGGTGAAAAAAGGAAAACAGGGCATATGACACTGTGCTATCTCAGAAATGGGAGACCAGTGTCAAGTGTCAGTAATAGATGGCACCTTGCTCAGGGACAGCCATCAACCAGATAAGACAAACCTGGGGATACTATCCTGGCTCTTTGGTAAGTGCCCTACCCCCATGCATGGGCAGTAAAACTCGGGTGGGCATTTGGACAAGGGGAGAAAATGATGATCTATATTTCAGGTAATAAGAAGAGAAATTTCCTAAACATACACGTAGCGCTGGAAATGAAGGCAGAATTTAACATTTGCACATACGAGCCTGAGGGAGCAGGGTGTGGGTACGGGTGATGGATAGAGGCTTCTTTTTGAGAAAGGAGCATCCGTGTCAACAGCTGTCAAGTCTTGGCTTCCTTCTTGGCCAATTCTCAGTCTTGATTTCACATGGCTTCCTCTCCTATCTTCCCATCATGGTGTTGACAAATGCCAGGCCTCATGTTAGGAAATTGTGGAAAGGGAGCCACACTATGGCTGATGCCTAAAACCCTTAGTCTCCAAGTCAAATTAAGTGAGAATTTCGTGTCCCCCTCCTGCTGCTTCTATCTTCCTTCCCAAACAAGTACATATGGGCACATGATATTCAAGTTCTTTGTAGTTCTCTGTGACTTTGTTTTTTTTTTTTTTTTTACATCAAGGTGTGTCTGATGTTCATCTTGAAATGTGTCCTGTCTCTGGAATGGCCCTGTTCAGACACCATATTCTCTCCACTACACATACATTAAGCACCTATTATACACACTCAGTGGATATTCACAAAGAAGAGCCTGTAAGTGGATGTGATCTCCCCTTGTGTCTGCAGTTTGCAGGGATCCTTACTCTCACCAGATTCTCACTTCAGCAATTCATTTAAAAATTAGTTGTATTCTGGGGGCACTTGGCTGGCTCGGTTAGTGGGGTATGCGACTCTTGATTTTGGGGTTATGAGTTGAAGCCCCACAATAGGCATGGTGTCTACTAAAAAAAAAAAATAGTTGTATTCTTTTCTTTCCTGCTTGTATGGCATCTGGAGTTTCTTCCTCCAGTGTTCTGCCACAAGTGAGCCAATGTTCTTAACCTATCTGTCCTTGGAAGTTTTTGTCTTTCCTTGGATTTTAATGTACTTTGTTGCCCAGTGATATCAGCTCTTTGATAGCTTTAAGAAAAGGTATGATTATATTGATTATCCTGCTTTTTCTCTTTTATTAGGATGGAAACAATATTATTTCCAGCTCCCTATATCCTAGATAGAACTAGCATTGTGTTTACTTTTAATTATATTTGATTCGGGCTTATGGCAGGATAAGCATGCAGCTATTTCTAAGAAGTAACAAATATGAGACAAAAGACATGAAAAGTCAGGTGTTATCTGCAGATCTGATCATCAAAGCTGATAGAATATGATATTGTAGAGGAAAATAAACTGCAAAGAAAGAGCTGACGGTGGGAGACACAATGAAATCATTGAACTTCCTGCAAAAAAGATAATGTATCTATGTCTGTTTGATGGGAAGTGGATGGTTGAACAAAATAATTAAACTTTCTTTGTAGTCTATCATTCCAGTTTTTAAACTGATTTCCTGCGATCTGTGCCTTTCAGTTAAGCAGACCTGTTTCTAGAGAACCATCTGAAAGTTTTTCTTCTCGTCTTTCTCAACTAGTTAATATTGATACATTCTGGCTTTATCAGCAAAGAAAGTAATCACTATTTCTTCCCTCCTCCCCTTTGGATTCCTTTAATTATTTAAAGTGGTGCTGCTCCAAATAGCTAAAGACTAATTAAAAAAAAAAAAAACAACTCCACAACAAACGGTGATTCATTCATTTCCTCCACCAGAGCTACATCTTAGCCCAAGGGCTCCGGATGGCAGCAGCATGAGGTTAATTCTGGAATCACAGGCTGCTTGGTTGAAAACTGTTTCACTGATCCTCTCTTCTGGGTGGGAGCTCCCACTGATGGCACATTCAGAACGACAGATGAGAATTAGGCTCTCTATTTCGGAGGTAGGTATTTTGAGCAAAATTGAGGATGGTATAGGTAGGGTGGATTAGGTTGAAATGAACCCCAGTCTGACAAAGCCCTTAACACACACACACACACACACACACACACACACACACACACGATAACAAAGGCAGTATTCACCCTCGAGAACGATGTAGTTCTTTTCCGGCAGTAGCCGTGTGGCGTGGTAATTAAAGTAATTAAGGCTGTGGACTCTGAGCTTAAATCCTGGCTGCATCAGCCACTAGCTGTGCAACCTTGAAAAGTGATTTGATCTCCCCAGGTTTTGGTTTCCTGTAATGTTATATAGGGGTTAATCGTCACAGCTAACGCTTGTTAAGCCTATGCTATGCACAGAGTATTTTTCTTTTTCTTTTTTTTTTTTTAAAGATTTTATTTATTTATTCGACAGAGATAGAGACAGCCAGCGAGAGAGGGAACACAAGCAGGGGGAGTGGGAGAGGAAGAAGCAGGCTCATAGTGGAGGAGCCTGATGTGGGGCTCGATCCCATAACACCGGGATCACGCCCTGAGCCGAAGGCAGATGCCTTAACTGCTGTGCCACCCAGGCACCCCTCTTTTTGCTTTTAAAATAAATTTTTATTTCTATCAAGTAATTTTAAAAAGCAAAATAGTACTGAATTAGTAGGTGAGAGGCTAAGGTATTGTTAACAAAGACGGTTCAGGTATTAGCCATTGTATTTGATGACCCCAGCAATGCTCGATGCTTCAGGTGGCTCCCAGCAATCCTTGGTGTTCTTGACTTGTAGCTAGATCACTCCAGTCTCTGCCTCCATCCGCACATGACTTTCTCTCTGTGTGGTCTGTGTGCCCTCTCCTAAGGACACCGATAATTGAATGTAGATCGTTAGAGCCCACTCTAATCCAGTATGATGTCTTCTTAACTTAATGACGTCTACAAAGATCCCATTTCCAAATAAGGTCACATTCTAAGGCTCTGGGTGGACATGAATTTTTGGAGGACACCTTTTAATCAACTACAACAGGTATTGGTGCCTATGTCCTGCAACCAGGGTAGGATAGAGGGTCCATTACATTTTCTTAATTTCTTATTTTAGCCCTTCATCTTCCTTCCTAACCCCCAAGCCTAGAAACTTAGTCCAGAGCCTCTTTGGTTTGGGGTACCCATGTATCTACGGTATCTTGACAGAAGTGTTTGGGTACATAGTTGGGTAGAGGATAGTGTGGGTGGATGTGGAGTCACAGATTTTATGAGGTTGAGGAAGGAACCTAGCGAGTTTAATTATTTTCTGTCCAGATTTTTCAATCAATCCTTCTTTCAGCCCCAAACCTCACCTCTGTGATTTGCTTTATCTTGGGCCTTCAAGTTGAAGCCTTTCAAATGGTTTTAGGGTTAATTGTGCTTCATTGTCTTTAATAAACTCCCTCTGTGCCCACCCCACCCCCCAACTTCACCCCCAGCAAGCACTTTATGTTTTGACCTAATCTACTCTGCTAAATCTGTTGCCACTTCTCCACACTTCACCACGGGTAGGCAGATGTTAAGAGATGAGAAAAGTTGAGTTTCATATAGGCTCATGAGAAAAACATGAGATATTATGTCTGAAAGCATACTAGGCATAGTAATTGTCATATAGTAAGAATTTGAAAGATATTACTTGAATCTGAATTTCTGGTATCTTTTACAGAGCAAATAATTATGCCCTAATTTTTCTGTAAATCTAGATGTTCACATGTTGAATTGGCATCAAGCAAGTTAATATTTAAAAATCCCCCTCTTCCACTTAGAAATATTCTCTTATGAAAAAATGATGTTTTAATGTGTTTTAAGGAATCTTCATTTTTGAATAATAGGGCCAAATAAATTTTACATTAATTTGTTTTCAAAAAATGCTTGTTTTTTGTTGTTTAAATATATACATATTTTTAATTGAAGTATAATTAACAAAATGTTATATTAATCTTAGGCATATAATATAATGATTCCACAATTCTGTGCATTACTCAATGCTCATAACAATGAATGTATTCTCAATCCCCTTTTATGTTACCCATCCCCCCCCCCCAACCTCCCCTCTGGCAACCACCAGTTTGTTCTCTGTGTTCAAGTCTGGTTTTTTTGTTTTTTTTTCCTTAGTATGTTCATTTGTTTTGTTTATTAAATTCTACATGGGGCACCTGGGTGGCTCAGTCGGTTAAGCATCTGACTCTTGATTTTGGCTCAGGTCATGATCTCAGGGTTGTGAGATTGAACCCCGTGTAGAGCTCCTCACTCAGTGTGGAGTCTGCTTGGGATTCTCTCTCTCCCTCTGCCCCTCCCCCACTCATGGGCACGCTCTCCCTCACCAAATAAATAAAATCTTAAAAAAGTTTTAAAAAATTCTACAAATGAATGGAATCATATGGTGTTTTCTTTCTCTGACTTATTTCACTTAGCATTATATACTCTAGGTCCATTCATGTTGTTGCAAAGGGCAAGATCTCATTCTTTTTATGGCTGAGTAATATATTCCATTATATATGTTCATATCTATCTGTCGATCGATAGATAGATAGATATCTCACTTCTTCTTTATCCATTCATCTATTGATGGACACTTGGGACTTGGGTTGCTTCCATATCTTGGCTATTGTAAATAATGTTGCAATAAGTATAGAGGTGCATATATCTGTTCAAATTAGTGTTTTTGTATTCTTTGGGTAAATACCCAGTGATAAAATTACTGGATCATATGTTATTTCCATTTTTAATTTTTTGAGGAACCTCCATACTGTCTTCCACAGTGGCTGTACCAGTTTGCTTCCCACCAACAGTGCATGAGGGTTCCTTTTTCCCCGCACACCTTTACCAACCCTTGTTTTTTCTTGTGTTTTTTATTTTAGCCATTCTGACAGGTATGAGGTGATATCTCATTGTGTTTTTTATAAGTTTTATTTATTTAACGAATCCCTACACTCCACATGGGACCCAAATTCATGACCCTGAGATCAAGAATCATACTCCTCTTATCAGCCAGCCAGGCACCCCTCGTTGTTTTGCTATGCATTTCCCTGATGATTAGTGATGTTGAGTATCTTTTCATGTGTCTGTTGGCCATCTCTATGTCTTCTTTAGAGAAGTGCCTGTTCATGTCTTCTACCCATTTTTTAATTGGATTATTTGGGGGTTTTTTGGTGTTGACTTGGTTATAAGTTCTTTGTATATTTTGGATACTAACCCCTTGTTGGATATACCATTTGCAAATATCTTCTCCCATGCAATAGGTGTCTTTTAGTTTAGTCGATTGTTTCTTTTGCTGTGCAGAAACTTTTATTTTGATGTAGTACCAATAGTTTATTTTTGCTTTTGTTTCTCTTGCTTCCGCAGACATATCTAGAAAAATGTTGCTATGACCAATGTCAAAGAAACTACTTCCTATATTTTCTTCTAGGACTTCTATGGTTTCAGGTTTCACATTTAGGTCTTTAATCCATTTCGAGTTTATTTTTGTGTGTGGTGTAAAAAAGTGGTCCCGTTTTGGTTTTTTTCATCGTTGCCCAAAATTTTCAACACCATTTGTCGAGGAAATTGTCCTTTCCCCATTGCATATTTTTGCCTCTTTTGTCATAGAGTAATTGACCATGTAGTTCTAAGTTTATTTCTGGGTTCTCTATTCTGTTCTTTTGATTTGTATGTCTGTTTTTGTGCCAGGACCATACTGTTTGATTACTACAGCTTTGTAGTATATCTTGAAATCCGGGATTATGGTACGACCATCACTGTTCTTCTTTCTCAAGATTGCTTTGACTATTCAGGGTCTTTTGTGTTCTATACAAATTTTAGGATTGTTTGTTTTAGTTCTGTGAAAAATGCTGTTGGTATTTTGATAAGGATTGCTTTAAATCTGTAGATTGCTTTGGGTAGTATGGACATTTTAACAATATTGGTTTTCCCAATCCATGAGCATGGAATAGCTTTCCATTTGTGTTGTCCTCAATTTCTTTCATCAGTGTGTTGTAGTTTTCAGAGTACAGGTCTTTCACCTCTTTGGTTAAATTTATTCCTAAGATAAATGCTTATTTTTCATGTGACCTTTGATAAATATAATGATTTGGAAACATATGTTGCCTGGAAATTTTTATATGCAAATATAGCATTAAAAAATTGTTCAGTATATTTAAGATTCATAAGGAATCAACACACTCATATTTCTAATTAATATGGTTACATAGAGTATGCTAATATTTTGAGTACAATAACATTTTAATTAAAAATTTATTGTAAAATGAATTAATTAAAATCTGAGAAGATACTGTTTAAGAAAGAAATATACTAATAACAATTAGTGTAGTCATTTGAAATTTTTTCATTAAACTCTCAGCTTTACTTACAATAATGCATTGGTATGTTATTTATTTATTTTTTAAAAAGATTTTATTTATTTATTTGACAGAGAGAGAGCATGAGCAGGGGGAACGGCAGAGGGAGAGGGAAAAGCAAGCTCCCTGCTGAATGTGGAGCCTGACATGGGGCTCTATCCCAGGACCCTGGGATCATGACCTGAGCCAAAGGCAGACGCTTAACCGACTGAGCCATTCAGGTGCCTGGTTTTAAGATTTCTATTTACAATCTTTCTTTAAAGAAAAGTTTTAGAGGAAATATTTGACTTTTCAAGTATAATTCATTTCACTTTCACTCCCTTGCTCTGCTTAAGCCAGATAATACTCTTATTCAACCAAATGTTATAAATTTCTCTCAAACAAAGTTGAGCTTTTATGGGTTCATTAATCTTATATATTGAGGTTTCGAGTTTCACATGACAGCAGCAAAAATGGACTTCAACAGTTGTAGAGGAACTGCTTCCACAAGAATGTATAAAAAGGATGTTCATTGTAGCACTGTTTGTAATAGCAAGAAAACTGGAAATAACTCCATTCCCTATCAATAGGGGCTTGGTTAAATAAACTATGGTGCTCTGATATAAATGGAAAACTAAGCAAAACGTTAAGATGTAAATCTGCAATACTCATATTGAAAGGGTTCTTAGATATATTTTAAAATAAAAATTCAAATTGGCAGAAGAGTATTATATTATCCCATTTGCCTTAATTACATATTGCATATGCATAGCAAATTCATGCATGATTTTGCAAGAAGCTTGATGGTAACCTCTATAGCATGTCTGGCCTTTTCTTTTTTTCCATATTTTTCGAGATTATGTATATAATTATTTTTATTTATTTATCTATTTTTTTATTCCTGGTGCTAATTTTTTTTAACTGTACAACTGACTATTATATACACTCCAACACTAACGTGAACACTTCTTTATCCCCACCTCCATTAACCATTAACACCCTGAAGTATAACTAATGTGTTCTTTTTAGAGCAAATATTGAAAATAACACCATGGCTCATCTTCTAGTGTGGCCCCAGATAAAGTCTGTAAACTTAAAGCCTAACTTGTTCAATTTTGGTTTTAGTACTAATAAATCTCAACTGGGTTAGCTGCTGAAAAAAAGAGGAGAAGTTTTGAAAAAGTCTTTTTTTTTTTTTGCTATGAGTATAGTTTATTTTTAAAAAAACTACTTAATATAAATTGTAAAAACTTACACCACACAAATACCTCATAAACTTCTAAATTATCTTCAAATTTAAATTTCACTTTTTCTGAGTCAAACCGCTAAGAATAAACAAAGGCTCAGCTCATTGTACACACTATTGGAGGGAAAAAAGCAGTTAAAAACATGGTTCATGTCCTCAGCTTACAATCTTCCTAGTAAAGCATTAAAAAAAAGTTCTTTTCTGCACTAAATCGAAGGACAGAATAACTTCTGAAATAGGGGGCATCGGTGTTGTAGGTGCTAGAGTAACTAGAAAAGGCCTCAGTCAGGCAGTGGGACTTGAACTCAACTTTGGAAACGAGACCGTTCAGAACAGAGGGAAGGAGAAAGGTCATTTTGGCAACATACTGGCTCTTGTACAGGCACTGAAGCAAGAATGTGCTTGGCATTGTAGGGAAGTGCCCAGATAGAGGTCCCTGTCTAAAATGAGAGTATGAGGAATCTCAAAAGCTCCATTTTAAATCCATGCCAAGAACTCTCAACCAAGCCCACTGCTTCCCAGACAACTCAATCGTTGGTTAAAATGGTCTCAACAAGATGTCTGCCAAGGTCCCCAATACCAGTTTCACCTATACCTCTGTCATTTCCCGAAAATCAGAGAGAAGACATTAAGGCACCAAGGACCAAAAAGAAACCTTATCAAAAAAACATTGAATTGAACAAACCTTTCTATATTCAGAAGTTAAACTGTTTGTTACCTTTCTTTGTAGGGAAGGATAAGTGTTCATCCATTGACCAAAAATAACTTTTCTCTCCTACATCTCAATGTGAGCAAATCTATTTCCAAGAAGCTTGGCTAAGATACGGTTCATCATGCTGAGACACAGGTATTACACACATGTGATGTGATGTGATGTGGAGTGGAACTTGTGAGTGGCACTGCTGAGATGTCTCTATCTAAATCCAGGGGTTTCCATCCTGACGTATTTGACAATCTTTTGCATGTCGTGTTTCAAAAGAATGTTTCACTTAGTAAACTATTCAAAAGATTATTCTTTTGTTGTGTTTCCCAGTAGAATTCCATCATCAGTAAATGCTGTGATCGACTGAAAAAAAAAATAAAAAAATAAAAATGAGAGTATGTGTTAGGAAATAAATTTTATACAAATAGGGTGGAGTTGGATTGTGGAGGGCTGTCATTTCTCTGAAACGAGAAGCTTTTTCTCACAAGGAGAAGCTTGACCTTGATACTCCAGGCAATGTAGATTTTTTTTAAAGATTTCTTTCTTTATGGGGGGGAGGGGCAGAGGGAGGAGAGTCTTTTAAGGCGACTCTGCGCTGGGTGCACAGCCCAACTGGGGCTCATTTCAGCCAGGAGACCCTGAGATCACGGCTCTTCGACCTGAGCCGAAAGCAAGAGTCGAGCACTTAACAGACTGCACCACCCAGGTGCCCCAGCAATGTAAATTCTTGAGAGGATAAGTAGGGTTGTGATGAAAATAATTATTAGAAATATTAGCGTGGGGGCTCCTGGGTGGCTCAGATGGTTGGGTGTCTGCCTTCAGCTCAGGTCATGATCCCAGCGTTCTGGAATCCTGGCTCCGTGGGGAGTCTGCATCTCCCTCTCCCTCTCCCCCTGCTCACGCTCTCTCTGTATCTCTTTGTCTTAAATAAATAAATAAAATCCTTTAAAAAAAAGAAATATTAATTTGATAGCCCTATACGAGATACACTGAAGTACGCTGAACTGTACTGGGGCAATGGGGCAAGAAAAAAGGTGAAAGTAGAGAAAATGATTAAAAATAGAAGGATTTAGCAATGGTGCAGATATAGGGATGCACTATGGGAAAGAGTCAAAAGTAGCTCTCATTTTCTCTATCCTACAAGCCTAGAAGAACTGATAAAAATGCTCCAGGCAACACTGTTAATTGGATGATGGAAGCTAATGAGAACCATATTTCTCCACTCTTTATGTACCTCCTGGATATAATCTCTTCCCTTCAAATTCAGGAACAATCTATATACATTAAGATGTTTTCCCCAACCATTTCTTCTGTCATTTTTTTCCTCCATTGTATTTGTAAAGACCCAACCCACAATTCCCCTTGATTTCAGTGCTATTTATCTTTTACTTTTAAATCTGATAAGCTTTCCTCTAACTTAATCTTTATATCTTCTTTTTTCTTATTTCTCAGTATTATTTCAACTCCATTAAATCTCATGCTCCCAATTATCTGGATACTTGAAGTCATTAGGGAGTAATCTTTGTACCAGCCCAACATAGCAACATGTAGAGTAGGAGGTAATCATCAGGTATCATGAAGATTTATAATCAAATTAATGACGATGGTAACAGTCAAAGATATCCCCACATTTTCAGTCTTGTTTTTGCTGAGATTTTCCTATTTTTGCTACCTCCTTCTTTTAGGGAAACTACATGAGTTGACATGCTTAAGAATGATCTTATAAACCTTGTAAAAATATTATATGCTATGTGACATGCAAGGCCCTTTTCTTAATAATGGCTAAAACATAAAATTTTCCAAAGTTCAGTCAGTGAAAATACTGGAAGGAAAATCTCTAGAAAGAAAAGCCAAGTAAATGACCTTAATTCTTTCACCTCCATTTTCATCTCCCTTTGGGAAGATTTGTGCTGTCCTACTTTGAATTATGCTGGGTACCAAACTCTAGCCAAATGTGAACAACATATTCTTCCTTGCTTCTCCTTAGGACAGAAGAAATAGGTGGTCATTTTGAAAACTTCACCAAATAGTAAGATAGAGTAAAAAATTAAAGAACATGGCAAAATAAAAACAAGCAGGCATAAAAGATGTCAGTTTTGATTATGAAATAGTTATAACCATACAGCAACCTTAAAGGATTAGATCCACTTTGCAAACATGGTTTCCTTCCCTCTCATCTTCGTTCCTGTCTATGACTGGCCATCTCATTTACCATCACAGAAGAGCTGTTTTCCGGACATACTGACTCATTCTTGGATCAAGGTTTAGGAGCCTGATTTAAACGTCTCAGACTAACTGAGGTCTTCTCATGAAGTTCAGGTTTGTAACCTGAGGTATATACCTTATCTATCCATAGTAGATTATTGGAATTATTATAATTCACACCATGAGTTACCTAAACCTTTTTGGCTGAGCTTAACAGATTGTGCTAATTTCTCGAGCATCTGTGAGGAAGTGATTTAAAAGGTTACCATCATCATCATCATTCTCATCCTAATCATCACAAAATGACCGTAATCGTATCACTGTAATACATACACAGTAACAACAGAGTAGTCATCTCATAGGAACAGAGGGAATGAAGATGGAAAAAAGATGAGCAATCCTGAAGGAAAAAATTATGACCTCCTACACTTGTTAGAAAAGCGTTTAGTCATTTTTTTCTTTTTTTCCTAAAAAAAAGGACAAGTAAATTAAAAGATAAATTAAAACTAAAATGAAGGTGAGCTAGAATTTGGAAATGTGAAGTAATGTTTGATCAATTCACCTAACCAGATATATTAAATTTTTTTCAATACTTATGTTAACAAAAGGAAAAAAAATTCCTCATTTTAAATAAAGAAAACCATATTGCTATGCTTACATGGTTTTCTTTCAAGTGTCAAGATTTTAGAGTCAAAAAATTGCCTATCAATTGTTGGCTCATTAGCAGGGCTTATTGGTTTTAAATTAAATTCAGTAAATACTCAGTGAGATAATAGGCACTATGTTAGAGGGTAGGTGAATAATAAGAAGAAAGCATTTCACATGCCTTCAGGAGTCCATAGGCCAGTGGGAAAGACAGAACAATTATTAGAACCATTACCTAGGAATATATTTTTTGAAGTTTGAGAATGAAAACTGTAATTCTTTGCATACTTATTATCGAATCTGTTTTTAGAAATGAGTTTATTCCTTAAAAATTCTTCCCTCTATACTTTGTTATGTTGCTCTGGTGAGTTGAACTTTACAGAATCTTCACTTCATTTAGCATTATTATGGAGTACATTTAATGGAGAGAAAAAAGCATTAGGTGAATGCTAATGATCTCAGTGTATAAATAAAAGATTGCATCATAATTAGACAGCTGGATTTGCCGTCTTCTTTTGAAGTGCAATGATTCAAGGAGAATTTTTCTTAATATTTCAGATCAGTCATATTTGAGTTCAAAATTAAAATGCCAGCCAGCGCTGCAAATCTACGAGCAATAGTTGCATTATGAAGCCTTTATTATTAGAGACATATTAGATACCCAAAATTCAAGTCATAACAGTGCAGTAAGATACGTAATGTGTAGTTTCCTTTAATAAAATATTTTGTATCGAAATAGCAAAATATTTTTATACAAAGTAGTGGGTCTGTCATCACTTCCACTTGCAAAGGATGGAAACTGTCAATAAGTCCTGTTTGCAAGAGCATCTCAGGTTCTAATAGGGAAGTAATAACAAGGTCAAAAGAGCAGTTATGAAATAAATGAATATGTTTTCCCAGACGCCACTTAAGGGAGAACACTTTGGAAGATCCAAAGGAAATAAGAAACTTAAATTGAGATTGTCAAGGCTGAGCAAGCCACTGGTGGAGGCATAAATATACTTATCAAACACAGCTATTTATTATAAAATCATGTTGGGGGGTGCCTGGGTGGTGCAATTTGTTTTGGCTCAGGTCGTGATCTCAGGGTTGTGAGATCAAGCCCCAGGTCAGGCTCCTTGCTCAGCACTGAGTCTGCTTAAGACTTTCTCTCCCTTTCTCCCTGCCCCTCCTCCACCCCCCACCCTCTCCACCCCCGCTCCTGTGAATTCTCTCTCTCTAAAATAAATAAATAAATCTTAAAAAAAAAAAGAGATAAAGTCATGTTGGCTTCAAACTCATTCTGAAAGCAGAAATGGGATTCTGTGGGCTCCTGTTTTAGGGAGTGAAATTGAGTTGTTGTTGTTGTTGTTGTTGTTGTTGTTGTTTTACCCAGAGATCCATTGCTTAACTTGTTTCTCTTCCCAAAGGGCAGTTCTGAGAGCTGTGATACTCTTTTCCATGCACGCCACTTCTTTTAACCACCTAATTCCATTTTCTAGATATATAGCACTGAATCCACCGTAAGACTATTTTATCCTTCATTGAGTGCTGTTTTCAGCTCAGTGCTGAATAGAAATATAATGTCCCTGACTTCAAGGAACTTATACTCTACTTAAGGAGGCAAGAGATATATGGATAAAAGATACAGTATAGGGCAAGCCAGGCAGTGTTTATAGAAACTGACATTATCAAAGAGATGGTCTTTAATTGGACTATAGGGATGGTGGAATGGACATTCTTTACCTACTTTCATTACCTATTTTCCCATTACTAACAGCATGTAGACTTTAACTTGGATGATATCCTCTACTATAAACTCAAGTGCTTTGAAGGAAGCTTATCCCCCCTCAAGCTTCAGGAGGAGTTGTGTTTTTTTTAATCCAATCATTAGCACACTCCATTTCCCCTGGTCACATCATTGTTCAGTTGGGGCTATGGGTAGGGGTTGGGGAGAGGAGGATATGACCCAATCAGGTGAGTTTCAGGAATCTTGTTTGGAATGTGGGGAAGAAACTCTCTTTCTCTAACAACAAGGTGAAGCCTGAAACCATTCCAGCCATTTTTCCAGATGTCAATCAGCTTGAGGGCCAAGGAAATATAGGGAGGAAGGCACTGGCAAAGAACTGCAAAGAAACAGAGGTAGAGCCACTGGACCAAGCCAATCTGAAACCTGTTTTACCACTAGACCAATAGATTTCCTTATTATTTAACCTAGTCTAAATTGGTCTTTTGTTTCATGTAGCTGAAAGCCTTCTGATTTAGATGGCTACATTTCAGATAAGTAAAGAGGCTGGTGTGTTCTGGGCATAACTGATACTGAAGAGGTGCAAATAAGTCAGAAACCGCTTGAAAATAGAGAATAGACTAGTATGTTTGGGTGGAGGGTCTATAGAATATAATTGTCAGGACAAGTGTAAGGAAAAAGTGGTTTGGAGGCAGATGTGGAAAAATTTAAAACTCAGGCTGTGGATTTTGGACTTGTTTGGTAGGCAGGATCAGTTAATGAGTTTTGCTTGGGAAATGTCAGAATAACATTTATTGAGCACTTACAATGTGCCAGGCTTTATACATATAGTACCTCATTTAATTATTGAAATCTTTAATGAGGTGCTATCTCTTTTCCTGTTTGACAGATGAGGAACATACTTAGTAACATGGTTGGTAACTGGCAGAGCTGAGATTAGAATGCTTGCATTCTGACATTAGGGCTGATACCCTTAACTATTGCTTTAGTGTGCCTCCTTCATGTAATAATAAAAGTGATGCTTTTTTAAACTTAATTTATTTGACAGAGAGAGTGAGAGAGTACAAGAAGGGGGAGCGGCAGAGGCAGAGGGAGAAGCAGGCTCCCTGCTGAGCAGGGAACCTGATGCAGGGCTCCATCCCAGGACCCTAAGATCATGACTTGAGCTGAAGGCAGTCGCTTAATTGACTGAGCCACCCAGGCGCCCAAAAGTCATGCTTTTAAAAGGTTAATCTGCTAGTGGTGTGTGGAATGATTTGGAGGAAGAGTAGAAGCGAGTGAAGCAAGGGAAAATAGTTCTGGTACAAAGTTTTAGAACTGAAGAGAACACAGTGATTCTCTTGTCCCGTTCTACTCATTTTATAGAGGAATTTAGGGTTCAGAGATGGAGACACCTAAGATGACATAACTAATTAGTGGTATACTGACTCAAAGTCCAGTGATTTTTCTTCCACGACATGCCTAGGATACTGCAATTATTTGAGTGGGATGTGATAATAACCTAAGTTAGAGTGGTGGTAGTGAGAAGACTTTAAGGGATATCTCTGAGATATAAAAAAATAGTAGTATGTAGGGGCTGATTAGATGTAAGCAAAACATAAGGAATAATTACAGATATTTTTGACATTTCTGCTCCAGAAGATCTGGGGGGAAATGATGACTCCAGTGATAGAAAAATGGAAGTCAGAAAGGAACTTTATTTAAAATATTTTGTTGAGGAAAGGGGTAGTGGATAAATTCTGTTTTAGGCATATTAATGCTATACAGACAACTGAGTATGAAGGACTGAAATTAGAAATACAATTTTATTCACTTATTTATTTAATTAAGATTTTATTTGACAGAGAGAGAGAGAGCACACGCACAAATAGAGCAGCAGGCAGAGGGAGAAGCAGGATCCCAACTGAGCAGAGAGCCCAACTCGGGGGCTCCTGGGATCATCACCTGAGCCGAAGGCAGACCCTTAACTGACTGAGTCACCCAGGTGCCCCAGGAGATACAATTTTATTTACTTTTTTTTTTTTTAAGTAATCTCTACACCTAACGTGGGGTTTGAACTCACAGCCTGGAGATCAAGAATTACATGCTCTACCAACTGAGCCAGCCAGGTGCCCCGGAGTTACAATTTTAGATATTAGTTTTGTTGAGGTAGTTGTTGAAACCACAATTTTTTCATTAAACATAAAGTAAGAGTAAAACAGGGACTCCTGGGTGGCTCAGTTGGTTAAACGGCTGCCTTCAGCTCAGGTCGTGATCCTAGGGTCCTGGGATCAAGGCCCATTTTGGGCTTCCTGCTCAGTGGGGAGCCTGCTTCTCCCTCTGTCTGCCACTCCTGCTGCTTGTGCTCTCTCTCTTGCTCTGGCAAATAAATAAATAAAATCTTTTTTTTAAGATTTTATTTATTTATTTGACAGAGAGAGAGACAGCCAGAGAGAGAGGGAAACACAAGCAGGGGGAGTGGGAGAGGAAGAAGCAGGCTCCCAGCGGAGGAGCCTGATGCGGGGCTTGATCCCAGAACACCGGGATCATGCCCTGAGCTGAAGGCAGACACTTAATGACTGAGCCACCCAGGCACCCCAATAAATAAAATCTTAAAAAAAAAAAAGTAAGAGTAAAACAAAGTGAGGGCATTATTATTATTTTTTTAGTCTCCTGCATCATCTGGGGTCATTTCTATTACTTAAAAAAAACTTTAGGGGAATAAACTTTCAGTTACTTTGAAAAAAGTTTTGTGATGCTTCTGTTGGATTTGGATAAAAATCCTCCAATCAGTGGTGGACAGAAGAGAAGCAAAAACATGCTTAAGGTTGTACTTTATCATGGGCATCAGCTCCATACACATTTGTATATTAGAAACACTATTTATAAGGGAATTAATTCCTGTGTGTATATTTTTTAACAGTGGGGTGGCCAAAGTCCTCCTTTTTCACTTTTGGTACTGTTTCCATTTTATCAAAGATTCTCATCTTTTTAGGGTAAAATCTGGACATATCCCAATCAAGCTTATAACATCAATTCTTTTTGAGTCTACTTCCCTCACTTTTTGGGGCTGCACTAACAAAGTAAATTTTGCCACCTTCATGGCACCATTTTCTTCCTTATGCTCTCTCTAATGTGATTTTCATCTGTGAATCTGAAACATCATTTGCTCACTTTCACGTTTCAGTTTTTTTTTTTTTAAGATTCCATTTATTTATCTGACACAGAGAAAGACAGTGAGAGAGGGAACACAAGCAGGGGGAGTGGGAGAGGGAGAAGCAGGCTTCCGGCTGAGCAGGGAGCCCGATGCGGGGCTCGATCCCAGGACCCCAGGATCACGACCCGAGCAGAAGGCAGACGCCTAACGACTGAGCCACCGAGGCGCCCCTCAGTGTATTTACTTATCATGAAAAAAATCACTTGAAATGTAAAGACTTAAAAACGAAATTGATATAAATGAAAACTAAAAATCAACATTCTTACTCTGTTGACATAGTAAGTTATTTATCTAGTACCTATTTCACTCTTCCCCCATTAAGTGGCAACCATGTGGTTTGGGTGGGCCAAGTCTATCAGGTAATCTAATTCTCTTGCTACAGTGATGGGTTCAGGTTAGTCAGATCTAAGTCATCAGAGGTGGCCTGCCAGGGGCCCCAGGGATGAATGAGAAGTGCTCTAATCGGCGCACCATTTAGAACATAGGTTGAATGGATATGGGAGCAGATTAGCTCAGATGTGGAAGGGTGCTGTTTTTGTCAGCCAGATTATGTCAGTGAAAGGAATCATTGTTAGAGTGAATATCATGGACACTGGAGTACATATCAAGAATGAAATGGAGTCCCTGATAAAACATAACTAGACTGCTGGTTCAACCAATTCTGAAACCTTATCTACTTCTGAATTTTCTAGTTAAATGAGACAATAAATGTCCTCGTTGTTTGTCAGTTTGTGTCGAATTTTCTTTTATACGTCACTGAAAGCATCCTGAAGTAAAGCATTCTTTCTTTATTGGTAAGTTGTCTGTTGCTATGGGGAAAAGCCCTGGAATAGACTCTATCTTTAAACCTTTATACTTAGTTTTTCCTTCCTGACTAAACTACTCATGGCAGGGGTGCCTGGGTGGCTCAGTCAGTTAAGTGTCTGACTCCTGGTTTTGGATCAGGTCATGATCTCAGGCTTGTGAGATAGGGCCTCCCTTGTGGTTCCACACTCAGCAGCGTCTGCTTGAAATTCTTTCTCTCCCTCTCTCTTTGCCCCCTTCCCCTGCTCATGCTCTCGTTCTCTCGCTCTCAAATAAATAAATCTTTCAACTACTCATAGCAATTGCATGAGGCTTTACAATGAAGCCTTATTTATCCATTGCTTACGTATGGGGAATGTGTCTGTTACCATTCTCATGCACTTACAAATGAGCTCATTTTCTCAAGGGTGTTATGATCTTGAGATGTCTTCTGGGATTTCCAAACCCTGGTGTTGTTTCTCAAAGGAAAATGATGTTGTTGAGCCTGCCAAGATTTCCTCACCTTCAGTGTGGTTTTCAAATGTTACCATTTCTTAATTCCTTGACTTTTGGGTAAAAAAAAATATTAAAAATATCTTACAAAATGATATATTTTAAAAGAAATTAAAAAAAATAAAGACACTGGGATGCTTTTTATGTTGAGTCCTGCAATACAGATGCTGAACTGATCCTTCATCATGCTGTGGAATAGAAATTTCTTCTAAGATGAAAATGTTCTGTACTGGTACTCTGCAAAATGTAGCCACTAGCCACATATGGCTATTGAGTGCTTGAAATGTGACTAGTATAACTGAAGAACTGAATTTCTAATGTCATTTAATTTTAATTAAGATAATAATAAATTGATTTAAATTTAAATAGCCACATGTGGATAGTGTGGCTATGGCTACCATATTGGACAACATAGTTCTAAATCAATCTGAGACTATTATAGGGTTAAATAGAACAATGGCCAAAGATGGCTATAGCCAAACAAGTGTATTTTTATGGTCTTTTTTTTTTTGGGGGGGGGATGCAGTTCATCACTGATTTAATGAGATTTTATACCTTTAAATCAAATTAAGTGAGACTATTGGATTCTTGTGTGGACTTCTCTCTCTCCCTCACCTGTCACAGCTGATTAGTCATCAAGTCCTATTCATCCTCCATCTTAAAAATTAAAGACACCCCCTCCTTTCCATCTCCATTACCATGGTGACCATCGTTATCTCAATAGGTTCTTCATTTTTCTGTTTACCACCACTCTTGCTTCTGTCTGTTTCACTTCCTACCTGTTCATAGATTAACCTTTCCTAAAAACAGTCTTACCACATCACTTTTCTACTTTAGACTACACTTCACACTCAAATGTGGTCCATGGATCAGCGGTATACGAGGCATCACTTGGAGCTCAATAGAAATGTAGACTCTCAGGCTCTATCCAAAACTAAGTGAATCAGAATCTGCATTTTAATGAAATGTATAAAGGTGATTTTTATGCACATTCAACTTGGGGAAGCATTGTTGCAGGATGAAGTCCAACTCCTTACCATATCTCAGAGGTGCTGTTTCCAGCCTCATTTGCAGCAATCACCCCTTCCCAACCTCTTGAAACCCACCCTCCAAGTCATACAAAATAATTTGCAAGTCCATGTATTCATCTTTGTTTTTCTGCCTAAATAACCTTTCTTTCAAAACTGATTTGAAAATTTTTTATAGTTTCAGGGCGCCTGGGTGGCTCAGTCAGTTAAGCGTCTACCTTCAGCTCAGGTCATGATCTCATGGTCCTGGGATCTAGTCCCGCTCCTTAGGCTCTCTGGTCAGCAGGGAGTCTGCTTCTCCCTCTCCTTCTGCCCCTGTCTCCACTAGTGCTTTTTTTTTTTTTCTCTCTCTCTCTCCCAGATAAATAAATAAATAAATAAATAAAATCTTAAAAAAAACCCAAACCCTGAAAATTTTCTATGGTTTCTCATAAAAGGTAGGTATATCCTCTCTTTGTACTCCCACAGAATTATTTAGATACCTCTTACAACATGTGCCACAGTGGATTTTAAGTGTTTGTGCCTCATGCTAGACTGTGAAGTTTTTGAGGTAGACAGTATTTCTTATACAGCTATGTTGTTCTCAATAGTTCCTGATACATGCACTTACTGTTTGAGTGATATGTTTCAGAAGTCTTAGATAAGGGTAGTATTTTATAGAATCATTACATTTTAAAGGTAGAAAGAATCTTACTGATCACCTGGTAGAAGAATTTTATTTTATAAGAGGAAAACCAAAGCCCCCAAAGTTGAATAACTTCTCCAAAACTATTGTCATGGTGACATTTTCTCTATTTATTGGCTGAATAAAATATCCAGCCAATAAATATGATGAATTTATTACTCTCTCTGTTATTTGGATGAACTAAATTATCATTGACTAAGGTAAAGACTCTAATAAACTTGGATTAGTCTTGATCTCTTCTGCTAATCTTTTCTTCACCTTTCCCTTGTGGGAAATGACAGGACTCTGTTCTATCTCCCTTTCAGTTTAGTGTTATATGATGCTAATCAAAAAGATAGTGAAGTAATTAAGGATGCAGTACCATCCGTACACAGCTGATAGTAAGCTTTGCCTCTCCTTTCATCAGATCTAGGATGTAGTTTCTTGAATTTCACAGTGTCTGGCAGAGTAAAGGACATGGAGGAAAGCATTTGGATCAGACACCATCTAGATAAGGCTAAAGTGATCCTCAGAGGCAGAGGGAGACATGTGAAGCATACAGCAGCCAGTTCATGGTGCAGAAGATAAACCCACCCTGTGTCTCTGAAAGCCACAATTTTGTTTGAAATCTTAGATTGCAGGCTATTCCTAGGTGATTAGATTTTGGCCAAAACTTCCATAATCACTTTCTACATGTTTTTCAAATAAACAACTATTATCTTTTCTTTTAATTGGGAAGATTGTTATGGCTTTATCTTCTTGCACTGTATTTTAACCTATGTGGATGACTTCTATATTCATTATTATGCTTGTCTTACAAATCCTAGGCCATTTGATCCGTTTTTGCCATGAATCTTCATTAGAAGATGGACTCAGTATTTTTGGTATTCCTATTTCTGGATTCCAGATAGAGTCAAAATCTTGTCCTAGGGGAGAGTATAATCTAATCAGAGGGATTTTACTTTTTTCTAATGGAGAACCCATTAACTCTATTTCAATTAAATTTATTAAATGTCTAGCATGTAGTATGGTAATTACATGATGGTTATGACACAGATTTTTATCTTGGAACACACTGAATTGAAATAGATTTTCTATACCCATTACACATTGTCCATCTGAGCCTAATTCATATTGCACCAAATACAGCACAATCACAAAATTTGATGGGCAAACTGAGGTACTTTTGAGAGTGAAAGGAGTTGTAATTAATAATTACACCTGATCAACAGATTACAAGGGATGTCCTGGGCAAGCTGGGATAGTGTCAGATAAACTGGAACATATGGTCACCTTAACTAAACATTAGTTTCTGTTACAATTGCTTTTTTGCCATTTTAAGCATGGCAGTTTAGGTTAAATATAACTATTTTATGATGCAGTTTAGGTTAAATATAACTATTTTATGATGCCTATTATATGTTAAACATTGCAGTAAAAGTATACTCATATTTTAGTCAGGGAAACTATATGCATATAACCATATTAAGCAACTGTGTATGGGAGACCTCAATTTGAAAATTTGCCTTGGAGGGGCGCCTGGGTGGCAGAGCGGTTAAGTGTCTGCCTTCGGCTCGGGGTGTGATCCCGGCGTTCTGGGATAGAGCCCCACATCAGGCTCTGTCGAATAAATAAATAAAATCTTTAAAAAAAAATTGCCTTGGAATTCAATCTCTTCCTTCAGTCAAATGAACAATCTCTCAGGTTGTTTTCTAACCTGTGAAATGGAGTGATACGAATTCTTCATAGGATGGTGTGAGAAAGTGGTAAAAAATGTGAAAGCAGCTAACATGGTATGTATTAAATAAAGAATGCTTGATAAAAGGTTATCCGAGTTTGTTGATTTTCCAGTTTAATGAAAGTGGAAGCTAGAGACTCTTACTCTTTTGCTAAAAACTTTTATTATGAAGGATTTTTTACTGTCATCCATGGCCAGTTTTGCTCCATTCACACCCCATCCATATTATTTTGGAGCAAATCTCAGATATCACATCCAGTAATTTCATCCATAGCTTTTTTAGTATGTAAGGGAGTCTTTATTTTTTAACATCATCACAGTATCATTATTAACCTAAAAAAACCCAATAAATTCCTAATTATCAAACACCTAGTTACTGTACACATTTCCAGTTCTCTGAAAAGTTTTTCCAGTCTTTTTTTAAAAATCAAAGTCCAAATGAGGTTCACGAATTCTTGTACTTAGATGAGGACTTTTAGGTTTCATTTCAAGTATAGATCCTCCCTCCAGCTCTTTATTTTTTCCTTGTAATATATTTGCTGAAAAAGCTGAACTTCATTCCACATATTACAATCCCCTGGTGCAGTTTAAAGTGGTCCTTTGTTCTCAGTGTTTCCTGTAATTGATAGGTGGATCCAGAAGATGTTCAAATTTAGGTGTTTTTTTTTTTTTCTTCTTTTTTTGCGAGACAACTTCACAGGTTGTGTTGTGTTCTGTGTTCTTCCATCAGGAAGCACATAATGCCTGGCTGATTATCTTTTATGATGTTAGCAGCTGTTGCTTTTTAATTGCTATTTAATGCCTAGATCCATTTGTTCATTAGGGATTTTTAATTTATTTCTGATCTCATAAAATTCACTTGTCTTTTTACTTCTATAAGTGGTCAGCATTGTAACTAAGATGAAGATATAATTAAGAAAATAGTAACATCAGTTATGCCTCTATGTCCCAACCTCTAATATTGTCCTATTTCATTTTAAAGGTGTGCTCCCTGACTGCTTGGAGGGAATAAAAATAGAAATAACTTTATAATGCTATAAATGAAAGATGATTAGAATATGATTTTCCCAGATCCTTTTAATATAAAGGACTCTATGGGTTTTATGACATAATAATTAAGAAATAATCTTCTATATGGCTAAATACACAAAGGTAATTAAAAAAGCTTATCTACACCAACATCCACTAAGTTTTTCATTATTTCTTCACCTCAAATCCCAATAATTAAACTGTACTAATCTCAAGCTTTTTTCTAGGAATAAACAATGTATTCTTTCTCTGATGCTGTGCTCTTTTGTTATCCCTAATAAGATACTGTTATTTTAATTTAAAATGACAGTATGGTCCTATGACCACAGCTAAGTACTTTGTGTTGCTTTTCCAATAATGCTGATTAACTTCTGGTGAACCAGTCATATTCTTCCACACAGTTCCTGGTCAAGAAATAACATGTTGTCATTTGACAACTGGCAAGATTAACAGTCAGCTATGGCCACTGCACTGACTGACTCACCCAGGGATTTAAACCATGACCTTGGCCTCATTATCATGCTGTTATAATCTACTGAGCAAAATGGCCAGAAAAATGAATTCTGGAGACAGGAGGTAAAAATTCTGCTATTGTGTCTCCAAGCCCACTGCACATCTGTGTCCTTTCCGTAATTTGATTAGCAGCTGTTTTGGATATGGATGAGGAACTGAAGGCAGGATAGTCTCCTGAAAATTAAAGCTGATCATGTCAGTCCTGTGCATGAAAAAAACCTCCCCTGCCTGTCCAAGGACTATAGAACAAGTTCAAATTCTTCATCACAGCATATAAGGTTGTAGCATAATCTTCCTACAACCTATTTCTCCAGCGTTATCTTCTTGCTACAGTTCTCTGCCTCTTTCTCTGCATACTCCAGTAACAGTGATTTTTCTCATTACTTTGTGCCATTCATGTAATTGTGGAGCATATATTTATTGAGATCCTATAATATATAAGACAGTTTGGTAGGCCATGGGGAAACTGGAGTGAAGGGCATAGGCCTTACTCTTAAAGAATTCATGGTGTAGTTGAGGATACAGAGAAAGAAGTCAATGCTTACAATGCCATGTGACAAGAGCTATCTGTGAGCAAGGTCTGTGCAGTGTGAAGAGAGCCTGAGCTAAAAAGCTGAAAGAGGAGAAAGGGAGGGATGAGTATATGAAGACAAAGAAGATAACTGACTGAGAGGAAGGTTATGGGAAAGGGAGTAGAAAGTCGCAGAAATGAGAAACTACACATTCAGTAAAGTGCACGAAGGTTGTCATGGCTGAAGAGGGGAATATGTTGATAGGTTGGATTAAAGAAAAGCCTAGAGGTAGGCAGGAGATGAACCGTAAAGGAGCCTATATACCTTGACAAAGTTTAGATCTTACTTCTCTATACCTGTGTTTCCCTCTTTTGAGAATGCTTTCTCCCCTTTCTCCGGCCCAACTTAAACCAATAATGATGACACATTCTCCTTCCAGAAATTCATTCAACAGGTGTTTGTTGGAACACCTACTATGTGCCATGTACTGTCGAGGTACTTGGGCTACATGAGTAAAGATACTGCTCTGTGCATGTGCTTATGTTCCAGTTGAGGGAAGTTGATAACTAATGATATACATAGTAAGTTGAGATATTAGTAAATGTGGAGTAAAAGTCATCACAGAATGGCCAGTGCTATGGAAAAAAGAAAAAGGGTACAGTAATGGAGACTGGAGCAACCAGGGAGCAGTGGGGCAGCCTGGAGTATTAAATAGGAAGAATAACTGAGCAAAGGTTTGAAAGAGCAGAGGAAGTCAGCAAGTGAATATTTCAGTGAAGAGTGTTCTAGGCAGAGGGAACAGCTAGAGGCAAGCCTGAAAGAAAGTAGTGGATGAAGTCAGAGAGATTATGTGGGACTTGTACACCAATTAAAGAGTTTAACGTCTACTTACTGAAAATGGAGAGCCACCACAAGACTTTGACCAGCGGAGAGATATGCTCTGATAAATGTTTTAGGAGGCTGGCTCTTCATGCTGTGTTGAGAAAAGACTATAGAGCCACAAGGATACAAGCAGGGAGATCTGCTAGGAGAAACTACAGAAATGCCAACCATCTAAGTATATTCATGTACAGTAGGAAAGCTGCAATAGTTTCAAGCATTGCAGGGGGCCAGATAATCTTAGCAAAGTACTGAGTCCTCAGTAAATTCTAGTGATGTGATTAGTTTATGATTTTAGTTTAGATATGCCTCCTATGACTTACGTAGTAGATTACAAGTAGCTCTTACTCACATGTAAAAATTAAAGTCCGCAGACTTACAGGCTTTACAAACTTGTGTCCCTATAGGAATTGAAGGACATGCATTTTGGAGTTAGTGTGCAGCCTATCAAGAGGACCTTGAGAATTCAATGATGAAGATGGTCAGTTCCTTCTAAAGTTAAGAAGAACAATCCGTTTGAACTCAGCCACAAATTCATATATTTGAGGGATATGCCCAAGCAAAAGATATACGCCATACAGGATACAATAAGATATGATAAACATTTTAAGTAAAATACTAAACCAGAACAAACAAAACAAAATGCCTCTAAGATCCAGACTATAGATCAAAAGATAGGGATCTTTTGGAGGATAGAGGTATTTAGAAGTTACTTTTAGTTCTGAGCATAGCAACCTCGCGTTAAACTGGGCCTATTACTTTGAAAAGTAGTCCATGTAAAATTCTATGTGATATATATTTTATCTATATGATACATAGTCCGACACATTTTTATTTTGAAAAGATATATGAATCAAAGTAGAAGATAATTTTAAGATACTTCCTGAGGATTCCCTTTAATAGGAAAACCACGTGTTGTCGTAAAGAAATGTAAAAATGAAACAGAGTAAGATAACTCACTTCTGCTTCTGTAAGAAGTCAGCTGTCCCAATGCTACCATCTTGTGTGCATTGTATTTCACCTGTAGGCAGTGTCTCCAGGCAGATGAGAGGCAGTGGGGGTGCAGGGAAACACAGCCCCTGGCACCCAGCATGCTGTGTTACTGGTAGAAAGTAGTACAGCGCCCAGGATGTGGCTCTACTGTAAAGGAAGCACCAAAACTGTTTAATTTGGACAACCACTTTTAAGTTCACCTTTATAAACTCAATATAACTAAAATAACTAAAAGAAGTGTTCTTGTTTCCCACTTCCCAGGTCCTCCTGTTTTCTATTTTGCGATGCTCATGGTGTAATTCTGAACCTTTGCTGTATATTAGTCACTTAGGGAGTGTTCAAAATATACCCATGACCAGGCCAGGGTCCTAACCCCAGAGATTGATTCATTTGATCTAGGGTTGGACCCAGGTGGTATTTTTGAAAAGTGACCCAGATAATTTTAATGTGCAGCCAGGGTTGAAAACCACCATGGTTTCACATTAGAGTAAAAATATCTAGGTTCTAGTTGTAGTGCTGCCTTTTACTAGCTGGCTGATTTTTAAGTCCTTAACTTCCCATAGGATGACAAGGCTGTCTTAGAGATTTATAAAAATTCTCTAACTCTCAACTAAAACAAAATTTAATAAATTGGGATACATATGATCTCTTCTAGTTTGCTCAGCTCTGAAAAGATGAAAGCAGAATTATTTGGAGTATGCTAGTTTGGTTTGAAGCAGGTGAGTTAAAAAAAAAAAAGAGAGCACTTAAGTAAACTTTTCCTTCTTCCCTCTTCCCAATTACAAGGTAAGGGAGAAAAGAAACACAGACATTTAGGCTTAGAAGTCACAAGAGACTTCTAGGGCTGCTTTGTCTGTCCCCAGCTCTCTTAAATTGAGAGTTAGTCATATGGTACCTGGGGAACAGAGGCAGGAGGGAGAGCACTTACAACACACCAAGAAGGTAAATATAATACAGCTCCCAAAGGCCTTATACTACTCATCCAACCATAATCTGGCCTGGTACTAAACCCTGCAAGTGTGGAAGGGGAGGTAGGGGTGTGCAAATATACATATACACACGCACCCCCCCCAACTCTCTTGTGGAGAGCGCCGAGAAGAGGGTGGTCACAAGTGATGCGCCCCCAGTCAGGGCC